>NC_056737.1:89296190-89308690 GCF_019279795.1 Protopterus annectens
TGTTGTCTGGTGCGGTTGTTTCCAAACTATTTATTTTACAAACACACTATTACATCTAATATGGAAGATGTAATACAGGGAAATTGTGGAATGGAAGACATTACATTCACAGTCATACACACACAGAAACTATAAAAGCTAGAATGTAAACAGTAAAACAACTCGATGAGTACAGTATTGTGACATTATGAATAGCTAAAATCTGGTGGGCCAGAATCCAGTGTAAATATCATTGGCATCTGAATATCTGTCCCGAATTTTCCATCACAGCAGCTGGGAATGACTCTCCTAATTCAACTTCCCATGATGCCACACAATGTGTTGATGGTAAGCCATGTGCCTGTACCATTTATTTTCATCCACTTTCATGGGCAGTGCAAATAATGTTCATTGATATACTTCAGCTGTCTGCAGGGGACACAGCTTTCAAGGACACATAGCTGCATTTTCTGAGGGCAACAGAGAACAGTTATTACTTTGCATTGAATACAGTGCGTGCATTAAATCTTGTTGTACAATACAGTTGGACCATGCACTACATGATAAATTACAGTGTGTTTCTCACAGTCTGTCAAAGTGCAAGTCACACATATGTTATCATTTCAGTGTATCCATTCCCTTGACAAATGCTGAAGGACTGATGTTCTGTAGTCCTATCTCGCCTTCATTCTTACATATGGATTTGGAGCCGATCACAAAGCTCAAAGTCTCTTAGTTGGCTCGTGGCAAGGTAGGTATCCCATTGTGCACTAGTAAGAATCCCCAGATCTTGTTTGCCATGTCTACGAGTTTAGAAGTGCTTCTTGCTTGGCCGTGGCTAAGTTGCATATTTTTCATTATTATTGTAGTTTTATTTATATTTTTTTGCATTAGATAGCTTAGTTTACTTAGTCTTAGTAACTGTTTTTCATAGGTAGTTAATAGTAGTGTGTCTTTGCTAAATTTACATAATTAGTGTTGAGAACTTGTTGGCCGTTCTAGGCCCGTTTTTGTTTTCTGTGTGGTATCCTTCTGTGTGCTAGTTTTTGACATAGTTCCTATTACCATAGGTCTGTGTTTGGCTTAGGACTTGTTTTTGTCTAGATTTTAATAGTATATTGTGTGCAGTGTCATTTTCTTTTAGTGACTAGTTTTTGCCTCCTGTTTAAGATTTACTATTTCTGACTTAGCTTCTTTCTGTTTCCACAGCTAGGTCCAATTAAGTTAGAGGACCTAGTCCTCTGTTTAACTTTTTGACTCTATTCCTCAACAGGACTAGACCCGTTTAAGTTAGAGAACCTAGTCCTCTGTTGTTTTCTCGTGTGTGTGTGTGTGTGTGTGTGTGTGTGTGTGTGTGTGTGTGTGTGTGTGTGTGTGTGTGTGTGTGTGTGTGTGTTAGTTTAGCGGGACTAGGCCTGTTTAAGTTAGAGGACCTAGTCCTTGTAGTATTTTGTGTGTAGTTTCTTAAAAGGGTGACGCCCGTTTAAGTTAGAGGACCTTGTCCTCTCTTCACTTTCTTAGAACTTCCTTTTGTGGTCATGTCGAAGGAATCCAAAGATCATAAACCTCTGGGTTTTAAAAAGTGCCTTAAGTGCTCCCAAAAAATGTCGATTACTGATGGGCACAGTAATTGCATTTACTGCCTCGGAGCCATTCATCTACAGGAAACTTGTTCTTTCTGTCACTCCTTCAGCTTCAGAGTTCTCCAGGAAATAAAGAACAAGTTAATACTTAAAGGTCTCCTTAAGCCTTCCTTCGAGGAGGACTTAGCCAGCTCTTCTTCATCCTCCAAGTCTCACTCATCAAAGAAAGAGAAGGTCAAGTCGGCCAAGAGACATTCTCCAGCACCGACTATTTTGTCTGAACCTCCTCAGAAAACTCTAAAATTGGATAAGCCTTCTACCTCTTTGGCTCCATTGTCCTCGGAGCCGGTCGAGGTTATTGATGTTGACAGTGCAGTGTTGGCCCCAAGTCTTTTGGAGCCGACTACTGAGAAATTGCATCGGAGCTAGTCCAGAGAACTATTGATGGTCTCCCCAACTTTACGATCTCCCAATTTACAGAGATCTAGGTTGCCTACCCTGTTATCCAGATCCTCCAAGAGCCTTTTGGAAGAGGATGTAGAGAGAGTAGTGCTTAGAATTTTGAAGTCATCTGCTTTACCCAAATTATTATTGGCTCTGACCCAGTCAGTTCCGGAGCCATCTAAGACCATTCTCCCTATTGTGGTTCCTCCTCCAAGCCGTGTTGGTCCTTTGGAGCTGGAGATTTTGGTGCCGCTTGTTGTGGAACCCTCCATTCCAGCTCCCCTTGTGACTGTCTCAGAGCCGAGTTCTGCTCCAACACCTTCGGCATCGTCCGTGGTGTCTAGGAGCTGAAGATCACCAGTCGGCCTGACAGGGACGCTTGGACCCGAACCTCTTCAGTGCTGAGTCTACCTCTCAGTGCTTCAGCTAGGTTGAGCTCGGACCCTACATCCATCTCGGAGCCGATCGCTTTGGAGCAGAGGGCAAGCTCTGTTTCCTCTGTACCGGGGCTGTCTTTGGAGCCAGAGAGATCTGCATTTGAGATGATGAGGAGCATGCTGTCCCGGTCATCAGCTCTGCACAAGGGTACTGATACTCGTCCCCCTCAAGCACCGACCTCTGTCTTGGCACCCTCTTTCTCTCTCTTGACAGCAGAGACCCACAGCCTCAGGAGCCCCCATTGGGTGGCCCCCAGTCTTCCGAAACCTCCCCAGAATACCCTTTTGAAGAGCCCCCTTGGAAGAGGACATGCAAGAGGAAGTATGTGGACTCCCCGAATGAGTCCATCACCTCAGACACTGACCTTGAGGAGTCAGAAGGGTCCACCAGGTCGTCCTCTGATGATGACTCCTTTGTAGACATCTTAGAGATCCTGAAGCAGAGAGGTGGCTGGCCCACTGTCATCCCTTCTGATGAGGAGTCATTGTACCTGAAGACTTTCGGGTCTTAACCTTCAGCCTCTTGGGTGTCTCCACCTTTTGATGAACTCCTGGACCTAGTTAGTCAAAGGTGTGGGAAACTCCTGATGCCATGGAACCAGTCCCCAGAAGACCCAACAAATTTCTCTCGGCCCCCTAAAGAGAAAGAGTTCTTGACCAAGGGTGTGCCTGTAGATGCCATGGTGGTGGCGGCAGCCACTAAGAAGGAACTAGCGGAGACTTCTACATCTGTCCATCCACCGAACAAGGAGTCTCGAACAATGGATAGATATGGGATATGGGAAGTGTATCTTCTCTTCAGCGGCTTTTACTCTCAAATCGCTGAACTATCTCACACATTTTACTAGGCTTCAGAGAGATCTCCTCAAGGAGCTAGGAGATGTTCTTTAAGGTACATCAACTGAAGGAGTCTCTGAGAAGGTTACTGCATAGTTGTCTACCTTAAACTCCATTGTGAACTCCTCCATGAGGCTGATCTCTTATGCAGCTGACGGAGTGAGTAGGACAGCTGGTTCAGGAGTTTCCCTTAGGAGAAACTCCTAGATGCGCTTATGTAATTTTGCGGAGCTCTTCAAACCTACCTTTACCAATGCCCCCTTCGACAGTTCTTCTCTGTTTGGACCAAAGGTAAAAGATACACTAACCAGGTGCGAACAGGAAAGGACAACTTTCTCTGCCATGGGAGTACGTTTTACCATCCCTTCTAGACCATATCCCTAGGGTCAGTGAGGCAGGAAAATGTGGTTCAAAAAGTCGCAGATATTTTTCCCGGATACACAAGGTGATTCCTCCTTCAGAGGCAGAGGAGGAGGAACTAATGGTAGATGTCACCCTAGAGGCAGGGGGGTCCGCAAAACCAGGGTGGCCGTGATTCCTTTCAGGGCCATCCCTATCAGCACTCCTGATGTGGGGCCCAGCTGCGCTTCTCTGGAGCCAGTCGGGGGTTGCTTATCTTTGTATCCAGAAGCCTGGCTCAACATCACCCAAGACAAGTGGGTACAAAGAATAATCATCAGAGGATGCTCCATACCCTTCTTTCTTCCACCCCACACCCCCAAGATGATCCCAGATGTTCCACCCAATCACAGGGATCAAGCAACTATAGAAGTTCAAAAGTTGCTTTCAAAGAGAGTCATCCAAACCGTCCCCGCAGACCATATAGGATTCAGAACTTACTCCAGATTCTTTTTAGTGCCAAAATGAACAGGCATTGGAGGCCCATTTTGGACATCAGCAAATTAAACAAATTCGTAAAGAAGGCCAAGTTCCGAATGGTAACACTGCAGTCTATACTCCCTCTGTTAGGGAAAGACAATTGGATGTGCTCCATACACCTCCAAGATGCGTACTACCACATAAAAATGGACAAAGCATCGAGGAGTCATCTATGCTTCCGGCTGAGAGCCGGTCATTACCAATTTTGTGCTCTGCCTTTTGGTCTCACAACAGCCCCCAGGGTGTTCACCAAATGTATGGCGGTAGTGACAACTCACCTGAGACATCGTTGATTCCAAGTGTTTCCATATCTGGATGACTGACTCCTGACCACCACCAACCACCAGGCACCTACTCCTACAAGCCAGGGATTCAACCATCCAGCTCTGTTCCCAGTTGGGTATTACGATAAATTGTTAAAAGTCTGCCTTGTCGCCCTCTCAATTTGTGACTTTTGTAGGCGCAGAAATAGACAAAGTTGCCATGATGGCTCGTCTCCCTGCAAACAGAATTCAAAACCTCAGACAACAGATTTGCAGCTTAGTTCCTCTAGAAAAAGTCAAGGCAAAGACAGTGCTGAAATTCTTAGGGACTGTAGCCTCTACCATAAATCTAATTCCACTGGCCAGATTGCATATGCAAATTCTTCAATGGCTGCTTTTTTCCCCCACTGGTCTCTTTAACAACTGCCTCTATCTCATCATATTCTTACAACGGAGTCTTCCAGAAAGGACCTTCGTTGGTGGATTCAGCCCGATCAGCTGATGACAGGAACACCCTTTCTCCCTCACCATCCGGTTGCTACTGTGACCACGGATGCCTCCCAGATAGGGTGGGGGAGCATTATCTAGGCAGGACTGTCCAAGGCACATGGCAAGATCATGAGGCTCCCCTGCATATCAGTGTCCTAGAGATGAGAGCAGTACTTCTAGCATTGCAAGCACTTCACGACTTTCATGCCTTAGGGATGATAGCAATCCAATTGGAAAGCAAGGAGGAACCAGATCTTACCCTCTGTGTATGTATATATATATATATATATATATATATATATATTTGTTGACCGGGACTGTCCGACTGGACGTAGGTCCATTTTCAGCAGAGGCCTGGGAAGAAAAGCTCCACAATTAAAATAAACAGACAGTAGTTACATTGGATTACATAGCAATTAACAATTTACATAGCAATTACTTACAACATATTTACAGATGAAGAACATAGTACGTCAATAGACAACTAGAATCTTTATCTGTGAAGTACATAACAGACATTAACAAATGTTACAAGAAGTTCCTGCTGTATAATAAGTACTGGCTTATGAGCATCTGAGCTTACTATAATCAAGGTAGTTAGTGGAGTGGAAAGAAAGGTAGTGGTTGGATGGGGTGGGTGATATTAGAGTGGGAGTTGCAAGGGCATAGTCAGCATGTTTTTAGGTGCGCTTTTAGTAAAGTTTTGAAGTGGGTGCATGATGGTATGACAGTAATTGTGGGTGGGAGGGAGTTCCATAATTTGGCTGTGGTGCAAGAGAATAGTGCTTCACCAGCAGAGTTATTGGTTTTAGTGATCTGCAAGTGATTTTTGTTGCTGGATCTTAGTGGTCTGGTGGTGCGATAGGGTTGGAGTAGATTCTGGAGGGATGGGACATTTAGTGGATGGTTTACTAGTTTGTGGGCGAGTGAGAGTTGATACCATTGAAGGAGGTGAGGGAGTTCAAGCCAGCCCAGTTCAGCAAGTGAGAGACACTGGTGACTACGGTAGGATGCCCCTGTGGCGAATTTGGCGATTTTGTTGTAGCAGGTCTCTAGCTTGTTTAGATTGCATTGCCTTAGGTTGGTATGTATTGGAGAGGCATAAAGTAGGGTGGAGATAAGGTGGGAATTTGCTATTGAAATCTTTGCTGCTTTGGTGAGAAGTTGCTTATTTCTGTATAAGCTCCTAGTTTTGTGGACTTTTTTTATGGTCATGGATATGTGAATGTCAAATTTTAGTTTATTGTCTATTTCCACTCCTAGCAATTTGGTTGTTCAGTTGGGTATATAGTGGTGTTGTCTTTTGCTGTGATGTTAAAGTGAGAGTTGTTTTGAGTATGTTTGGTGGGTTGGAAGATGAGTAGTTTAGTTTTGTTTGGGTTGAGTATTAAGTGGGCATCAGATAACCAAGTTTCAACAGAGGAAAAGGCTTCCTGTATATCTTTTTGCAGTTTGGGTAGGGACTGGGCTGAGCAGGTGATGGTCGAGTCATCTGCGTATTGTATGAGTGTGCCATGTTTGGTGGCAGAGGCTAGATTATTGGTGAAAACGGAGAAGAGTAGGGGTCCAAGGATGGATCCTTGGGGAACCCCTATGGAGACAGGTAGTTGGGGGATATATGTCATTCTGCCATACAACGGATTGTTGTTGGTCAGACAGGTAACTCTGAAACCAGTTGGTGACTGATTGTGAGAAGGATAGGCTATTGAAGACAGAGATACGTTGTTTGTGTGGGACCATGTCAAATGCTTTAGACAGGTCTAGGAAAGTAGCAGTGGAGGGATGGCCATTGTTTTTATGCTGAAGGATAGTGTTAGTAAAGGAGAGTAAGGCAGTGTTGGTGCTATGGTTTGGTCGGAAACCATGCTGAGTATTGGAAAGGAGGTTGTTAGTAAGGAGGTAGTCTGAGACCTGAGAGTGTATGCATCTCTCTAGTATTTTGGAGAGTGGAGAGAAAATAGCTATGGGGCGGTAATTGGTTAGTTCTGTGGAGGGTCCACCTTTGTGGAGGGGAATTATATGTGATACTTTCCACAGTGTGGGAAAGTAACTTTCTGACAGAGATCAGTTAATCAAGATAGATACTGGGTAGGCCAGAGCATCAGCTGCGATTTGTAGGTATTCACTTGGGAGGTTGTCTGCTGCTAATTTGGTGGGCTTAAGTTTAGTTAAGAGTTTTTTTATGTTGGAGGTAGGTACAGGAGAAAAAAAGAAGGCAGTGAGGAGATTACTAGTTGAAGGTGTGGGTTGCAGGGGAGGGGGGGTTGTGTTGTTTAGCTAGTGATAGTATGGTTTGTGTAAAGTGTGTGTTGAATGAGGTAGCAATATTTTCTGAGGAGTGAGGCATGTTAGGAGGAGGGGTACTGACTTTACCTGGGTGGAGGATGGAGTTTATGGAGGACCAGAATTGTTTGGGGCTGTGTTGGGAGGAGTCTAGGGCAGACTGGTAGTATTGGAATTTGTCCTGTTTTATTAGCTTTTTTACTCTATTGCGTAGTTCTAGGACTTTCTGTCTAGTTGAGGGGGTTTTGGTTTGCGCCAGTGCTCCCAGGCTTTATCCCTGTTTTTCATTTCTTAGTTGTTTTCTGTAGCCATGGGGAGGGTTGTGCTTTGATTCTGGAACGTCTTATGGGGGCATGGTAATTAAGGATGCTCAGGAAAGTAGTATTAAAAAATTCAACTGCATCATCAAGACTGAGGTACTTTAGAGGATGCCAGTTACATTCTTTGAGGGATGAGATGAATGTGAGTGGGTTAAAGATTAGTTTTTTATGTATTTGACAGTAGATGACAAGTTTAGCTTGGTATAGCTATTTTTTTAGTAGAAATGTTGGGGAGTGATCACTGAGGCTATCTGATAAGCAGCCTGTTATATATGACTGGGGGCTCTTACTGACTAGTATCCAGTCCAGGGTAGTGTGCTTGCTGGAGTTTTTTTTATCCTGGTTGGCGACTGAACTAGTTGGGTGAAGACATGAAGGTTTACATGATGGGGTTGGATGGTTGCCAGAACAGGATTGCCAGTCAATATTGAAATCACCTAAAATGATAGTTTCTTGGGGGAGATGGTGGGTAGACCAGCTGAGGAGGATTTCTAGTGGAGGGATGTTTTGGCCAGGTGGGAAGTAGCATCCAGTTATGTTGATGGTTTTGTTTTTGTTTATTTTGAGGTTGGTATATATTATTTCTTCATTGCCTATTTGTGGAGCTGATGATTTTAAGATCTGGATGTTTAGATGCTGTTTAAATATTATAGCTACACCGCCTCCTTACTTGTTCAGCCGGTCTACTCTTAGTATGCGATAGGGAGTATTTGCTCACTGGAAATGTGAGGTTTTAGCCAGGTTTCTGTCAGGATGACTATATCTGGGGAGTACAAGTCTATGGTGGCATGGAGTTCATGGACTTTGTTGGATATACTTCTAAAATCTAGGCTTAGTAGAAGGAAGTCACTTGGCTTTCTATTGGCTGTAATATGGGAGATGTTGTGGTTTCTAGTCTGATTATGAGGATTGGGGTTGGAGATGGTAGGGCCAGGGTTGGGGTGGGTATCTCCACTTGGCTAGTTTTGATATGCATGAATTTATTAGTTTTCTCAGTTTTTGAATGTCTTTGTTTATAAGGGAAACTTTATGATTGTGCTCTTTGGGTAATAGGTATAGTGGGAGGGTTATTGTGTTAAGTTGTAGGGATGCTTTATGTTTGAATAATATAATTGGTAGAATATGTGGGGGGTGCATAGGGATGTTTCTTGAGTTGGTTGGAGGGGAGCTGAGTGAGGGTGAGATATGAGTGGTGGTGTGAGTAGTAGTACAGTGGTAGTGGTTGAGTGGGGGAATGATGGCACTTTGGTAGGATGTAAGATATGCAAGAAGAGTGCATGTTGTGAGCACAGGTATGGTATGCTTGTACGTGTTAGTTGAGGAGATGTGATAGTAGTGGGAAGATGGAGGAGGTAGTGTTGGGTTAGCACTGTGGTTGGCTACTGGAAAGATGGGAGGGGTTTGTGAGTGTAATAAAGTTGGAACCACTGGGGGTGGGAGGGAATAGGGGCAGGGTGGGGAGTGAAGCGCGTAGAGACCCTGTTAGTTGCTGTTATGAGGGGGCTAAAAAGAATCAGGTAACAGAGTTAACTGATAAATGAACATATGATAGTGACAAGGGTGGTTGTAGTTTTAAAAATGGTGCCTGCCACAAGTAATATTTATTAACTTTGGGATTGTCTTAAGGTAATAAACAGGGAAGGGAGAACAAAGGTGTGAGCAGGCAGTTCTTTGTACTGCTGCTAATGAGCCAAAGCAAAGACAAGTTTGTGTTTAAGAAACAGTCACAATTGACCAAGGACTGCTCTGAAACTGTAAGTCATTTCTTAACCATTTCTCAGGTGGAAAAACAGGATAACCTTGTATCAGTAGGCTACTGTGGTCTCAGTTTAAATTAACAAACACACAGTATTGATCAGTTATGGATACTATTTGCTAATAGAAGGGAATAAGGGAGAAAATGGAAGATGAGTGTGTGTGTGTGGGTGTGTGTGGGGGTGCTGCTTACTCCAGATTCTTTTTAGTGCCAAAATGACAGCAGGCATTGGAGGCCCATTTTGGACATCAGCAAATTAGCTCAAATTAAGTAAAGAGAGGTATTAAGTTTCGAATGGTAACACTGCAGTCTATACTCCCTCTGTTAGGGAAAGACAATTGGATGTGCTCATACACCTCCAAGATCACGATACTACCTACATAAAATGGACAAAGCATCGAGGTCATCTATGCACTTCGGCTGAGCCAGTCATTACCAATTTTGTGCTCTGCCTTTTGGTCTCACAACAGCCCCAGGGTGTTCACCAAATGTATAAGCCGGTAGTGACAACTCACCTGAGACATCGTTGATTCCAAGTGTTTCCATATCTGGATGACTGACTCCTGACCACCACCAACCACCAGGCACCTACTCCACCACAAGCCAGAGTTCAACCATCCAGCTCTGTTCCCAGTTGGGTATTACGATAGAATTGTTAAAGTCTGCCTTGTAAACCCTCTCAATTTGTGACTTTTGTAGAGCATGAAATAGACAAAAGAAGTTGCCATGATGGCTCGTCTCCCTGCAAACAGAATTCAAAACCTAAGACAACAGATTTACAGCTTAGTTCCTCTAGAAAAAGTCAAGGCAAAGACAGTGCTGAAATTCTTAGGGACTGTAGCCTCTACCATAAATCTAATTCCACTGGCCAGATTGCATATGCAAATTCTTCAATGGCTGCTTTTTTCCCCCACTGGTCTCTTTAACAACTGCCTCTATCTCATCATATTCTTACAACGGAGTCTTCCAGAAAGGACCCGTTGGTGGATTCAGCCCGATCAGCTGATGACAGGAACACCCTACTCCCTCACCATCCGGTTGCTACTGTGACCACGGATGCCTCCCAGATAGGGTGGGGAGCATTATCTGAGCAGGACTGTCAAGGCATGGCAAGATCATGAGGCTCCCCTGCATATCCAGTGTCTAGAGATGAGAGCAGTGCTTCTAACATTGCAAGCACTTCACGACTTTCATGCCTTAGGGATGATAGCATGGAAATCCAATTGGAAAGCAAGGAGGAACCAGATCTTACCCTCTGTGTATGTATATATATATATATATATATATATATATATATATTTGTTGACGGGACTGTCCGACTGGGCGTAGGTCCATTTTCAGCAGAGGCCTGGGAAGAAAAAGCTCCACAATTAAAATAAACAGACAGTAGTTACATTGGATTACATAGCAATTAACAATTTACATAGCAATTACCTGACATATTTACAGATGAAGAACATAGTACATCAATAGACAACTAGAATCTTTATCTGTAGAAGGAAGTACATAACAGACATTAACAAATGTTACAAAAGAAGTTCCTGCTGTATAATAAGTACTGGCTTATGAGCATCTGAGCTTACTATAATCAAGGTAGTTAGTGGGTGGAAAGAAAGGTAGTGGTTGGATGGGGTGGGTGATATTAGAGTGGGAGTTGCAAGGGCATAGTCAGCATGTTTTTAGGTGCGCTTTTAGTAAAGTTTTGAAGTGGGTGCATGATGGTATGACAGTAATTGTGGGTGGGAGGGAGTTCCATAATTTGGCTGTGGTGCAAGAGAATAGTGCTTCACCAGCAGAGTTATTGGTTTTAGTGATCTGCAAGTGATTTTTTGTTGCTGGATCTTAGTGGTCTGGTGGTGCGATAGGGTTGGAAGTAGATTCTGGAGGGATGGGACATTTAGTGGATGGTTTACTAGTTTGTGGGCGGTGAGTTGATACCATTGGAAGGAAGGAGGTGAGGGAGTTCAAGCCAGCCCAGTTCAGCAAGTGAGAGACACTGGTGACTACGGTAGGATGCCCTGTGGCGGGTGGCATTTTGTTGTAGCAGGTCTCTAGCTTGTTTAGATTGCATTGCCTTAGGTTGGTATGTGATAAGGTGGGAATTTGCTATTGAAATCTTTGCTGCTTTGGTGAGAAGTTGCTTATTTCTGTATAAGCTCCTAGTTTTGTGGACTTTTTATGGTCATGTATATGTGAATGTCAAATTTTAGTTTATTGTCTATTTCCACTCCTAGCAATTTGGTTGTTCAGTTGGGTATATAGTGGTGTTGTCTTTTGCTGTGATGTTAAAGTGAGAGTTGTTTTGAGTATGTTTGGTGGGTTGGAAGATGAGTAGTTTAGTTTTGTTTGGGTTGAGTATTAAATGGGCATCGGATAACCAAGTTTCAACAGAGGAAAAGGCTTCCTGTATATCTTTTTGCAGTTTGGGTAGGGACTGGGCTGAGCAGGTGATGGTCGAGTCATCTGCGTATTGTATGAGTGTGCCATGTTTGGTGGCAGAGGCTAGATTATTGGTGAAACGGAGGAAGAGTAGGGGTCCAAGGATGGATCCTTGGGGAACCCCTATGGAGACAGGTAGTTGGGGGATATATGTCATTCTGCCATACAACGGATTGTTGTTGGTCAGACAGGTAACTCTGAAACCAGTTGGTGACTGATTGTGAGAAGGATAGGCTATTGGAGACAGAATCGTTGTTTGTGTGGGACCATGTCAAATGCTTTAGACAGGTCTAGGAAAGTAGCAGAGGAGGGATGGCCATTGTTTTTATGCTGAAGGATAGTGTTAGTAAAGGAGAGTAAGGCAGTGTTGGTGGTATGGTTTGGTCGAAACCATGCTGAGTATTGGAAAGGAGGTTGTTAGTAAGGAGGTAGTCTGAGACCTGAGAGTGTATGCATCTCTCTAGTATTTGGAGAGTGGAGAGAAAGAAATAGCTATGGGGCGGTAATTGGTTAGACGGATTCTGTGGAGGGTCCACCTTTGTGGAGGGAATTATATGTGATACTTTCCACAGTGTGGGAAAGTAACTTTCTGACAGAGATCAGTTAATCAAGATAGATACTGGGTAGGCCAGAGCATCAGCTCACGATTTGTAGGTATTCACTTGGGAGGTTGTCTGCTGCTAATTTGGTGGGCTTAAGTTTAGTTAAGAGTTTTTTTATGTTGGAGGTAGGTACAGGAGAAAAAAAGAAGGCAGTGGGTAGATTACTAGTTGGAGGTGTGTGTTGGAGGG
>NC_056737.1:89331190-89333690 GCF_019279795.1 Protopterus annectens
CTTCGGACGAGTCTGTGTTCTTGGAGGCATTCGAGGCGGCCCTTCTACCTCTTGGGTGTCCCTCCTGCTGACCCCTGGTGGATCTTATATCCATCAGGCGTGGAAGGATCCGGACACCATTGAGCCTATCCTAAGCGCCCGGACCGCATTCTTTCTCCTCCATCAGACCGCACCCACTGGAGTAAGGGTCCCCCAGTAGATGCCATGATGATGGCTGCAGCCACGAAGAGGGAATTGGCCCAGGAGAGTCCCTCCGTCCATCCTCCGGGCAAGGAGTCCCGCTCGATGGATCGCATTGGGAAGCGAGTTTTTAGTTCAGCGACCTTCTCCTTGAGAGCGCTGAACTACATGGCACATGTCATTAGGATGCAGCGGGATCTGATTAAAGAATACGCTGCATCTCCCCCGAGTCCATCTCGAGTGAGGATAAACAGGTTTACTCCACCGAATGGCCACTCTCAGATCAGTATCCAACACATCTATGCGGCTGCTGTCTCATGCTACTGAGGGAGCCGCTAGAGCCAGCGGAGCAGGCCTAGTCATGAGGCGACAGGCCTGGCTCCGCCATTGTGATTTTGCAGAGCCCTTCAAGGCGACCTTCGAATGCCCCTTCGATGGTTCTGCCTTGTTTGGCAAGACTGTTCGCGAGACATTAGTCCAGAGCGAAAAGGACGGGAAGACGCTGTCTGCCGTCGGAGTCCGCTTCTCAGCTCCCCAGAGGTCCTTCTCTAAGAACCAAAAGGGACAGAAGAAGATGTGGTTCCGGAAGTCGCAGCAGTCCCAACCTGCTCCGGATAACCAGTCCTTCCGTGGCAGAGGAGGACGGGGGAGGTCGTCGTGCCAGAGGCAGGGGGGCTCCTGGCAACTTTGGGTCCAGAGAACCCTTCTCTGAGAGACCCACGCAGCAGCCCTGAAGGGTTGCCCGGCTGTCCATCTCTGGAGGCAGTCGGGGGGGCGGTTTTCGATGCACCTGACTTCTTGGGAGTCCATAACAAAAGACAGTTGGGTGCTTCGAGTTATATCCAGAGGATATTCAATACCCCTATTCAAGATTCCCAAATCTCGCAGCCTCCCAGATGTTCCACCCGACCAAAGGGAGGCGGCAGCTATCAAATCGAGCAGCTGCTAGGAAAAGAGCCATCCAGCGTCCCCAGATCAAGCGGATTAGGGTTTTACTCCAGGTTCTTTTTGGTGCCAAAGAAGACGGGGGACTTAAGACCAATCTTAGACCTTTCCCAGTTGAACCTGTCAGTAACCAAGCAAAGGTTCCAGATGGTCACCCTGCAATCTATACTCCCCCTCTTGAGGGAGAATGACTGGATGTGTTCCATAGACCTCAAGGATGCGTACTACCACATTCGGATGGACAGACGATCCAGGAGGTTTCTTCGCTTCCGGCTGGGAGCCAGTCATTATCAGTTCAGGGTCCTCCCCTTTGGTCTCACCTCAGCCCCCAGGGTGTTTACCAAGGTGCTAGCGGTGGTAGCGGCCCACCTGAGGCTCCAGGGATTACAGGTCTTTCCGTACCTGGACGACTGGCTCCTGACGGCATCATCAAGGCATCTTCTGTGCTCAGCCAGGGATTACTTTCTTCAACTGGCACCAAGGCTGGGCATCACGATCAACTGGGAGAAATCCTTTCTGAATCCAACTCAAATTATAGATTTCATAGGAGGAAGACTAGACACCAGATCAATGCGAGCCTTCCTCACCCCAGACCGTATCGCCAGCCTGAAGTGTCATGTGACAGCGATCCTGCAACCATCTCCAACTGCAGCTTCGGTCCTGAGGGCCCTAGGTTCTATGGCGGCAGCTATCCCGCTTCTAATTCATGCCCGTTACGCATGCGGGTTCTTCAATGGACCCTTCAAGTTCAGTGGTCTCCTCTTTGTTCGTCTCTAAACGCTCCGATTGCGGTCAGCAGAGCGTGCAGGGACTCCCTTCTGTGGTGGCTTCTTTCTCCGGAGCCCTGGCGGGAGACCTTTTGCGCTGCATTTCCCGAGCCACAGTGACCACGGACGCTTCTTGCCTCGGGTGGGGGCATTCTGCGGGAAAGATTGTCCAAGGCACGTGGAATCCCACAGAGACGTCATTGCATATAAATGTCCTGGAAATGAGGGCGGTGCTCCTAGCGTTGCAAGCACTTCACCACGTTCTTCCTTCAGGGACTATTGCGATTCAGACAGACAACATGTCGGTAGTCTGGTATATCAACAAGCAGGGAGGAACCAGGTCTTACCCCCTTTGTCGAGAGGCCATGAGAGTCTGGGAATGGGCAATTTCCACCAAACGCTTTCTGGTAGCAACGCACATTCCGGGAAAGTCCAACATCCTTGCGGACAAGCTCAGTCGCACCATCCTTTCTCCACACGAGTGGTCCCTGAATCTTCAAGTAGCGAAGAAGATGTTTGCCGTTTGGGGGCAACCCTGTTGCGATCTTTTGCTTCTCCCTCAAACGCCAAATGCGACAATTTCTTCGCTCTGTTTCCCCACCAGGAGT
>NC_056737.1:89338690-89493690 GCF_019279795.1 Protopterus annectens
GCTTCAACCCAACTCCTTTCTCAAATGCTTTCAAACAAATGAACTGGCAAATTCTAAACATCCTTCCTCTTGACAAGGCTATAGAATACTTCAACTCTTTCTTCCTTGATACTTTAATCTCACTAGCCCCACTAAGAAACAAAAGGATAAAAACTAAAACTGCTCTTTGGCTATCCAAACAGACAAAACAGATTTTGCACCACAGAGACAAACTATGGAAGCTTTATCAAAACAATAAACTGGCCAATACCTTGCTGCAATATAAACAGCTCCGCAACCATGCAAAATGACTAATCACCAAAGACAAAAAATCCTACTATATCAAACTTCAGTCCAATAACAATAAAACCCCCCAAGAAATTCTGGTACTCAGTAAACTCACACCTCAATGCAGGCACCAAGAATAATCCCTGCCCTGACCCAAGTAAATCTGACCTTGAACTAGGCTCTGAATTTATCTCATTTATCATAGAAACTATTACTATCCTCACCAAGACATTTCCCAATAATAACCCAACTGCTCTACACTCTCCCCCTTTTAACTCACTTCATCTGTTTGAACTCAAACCCATCTCCACTAAACTTTTGTCCAAACTCAAACCTTGTTGTAACGCTCCTGACGATATTCTCTCTTCCTTCCTAAAATGTGCTGTTGATGGCATTGCTCTCCCAATCAGCATCATTATCAACCGATCCATAAAAGAATCATACGTCCCCAAACACTGGCGCTCAGCTTATATTATTACTCTTCATAAAGGAGGCAAAAATACCAGCATCTCAAACTTTTGCCCCATTGCTTTGCTCTCACCGATCTCCAAAATCGTAGAAAAATGCATCTACCTCCAACTTATGCCTTTCCAGACCCAAAACAATCTTCTCACTCCTACCAAGCATGGCTTCTGCCCAGGCCATAGCACAATAACTGCTTTATACTCTTTCCTAGAAACTGTCAGTCAAGCCTGAGATTCAGGAAACATAGTTTCTACTGTTTTTCTCGATCTGTCTAAAGCCTTTGGTACTGTTTCCCACAAGCACCTTCTCTGTCATCTCTCAAACCTTAATCTCTCACATAATGCTTTATCCTGGTTCTCCAGCTATCTATCAGACAGATCACAGGCAGTCAAATGGAAGAACTCCATCTCTTCCTTCTACCTACACCAACTGGCGTACCACAGGGATCCATCCTTGGGCCAATGCTTTTTAACATCTTCATCAATAACTTTCACACTGCTATTCCTGATGCTAAAATCATACAATATGCAGGCGATTCAACCTTAGCCTGCTCTGCCTCAAACCTCTCTGAATTGCTGACTAAAACCCAAACTGCCTACTCAACAACTGAAAACTGGATGCTTCAACACCACCTCTCTCTCAATGCAAATAAATCAAAGATTCTACTATTCTTTCCCACAAAGACCCTCTCCTACAATAAAAACCACTTCAAAGTCTATAGTCAAACCAACTCACCTATAGAAGTGGTCCCCTCTGCCAAACTACTGGGCATTACTTTTGAAGAACACCTCAAGTTTGATATTCATATTCAACAAAATATTAAAAAAAACACCAAAAGCTAGGTATGCTGTATAGGAATAATCGCTTTATCTCCAACTCTAGCAGGCAAACTGTGGCCTCGACTTATCTTCTTCTTCTTCCTTATTATATGGAGCCCCTCTCCTAACCAACCTGTCCTCCTCTATCACCTCTAAACTAGAAAACTGCTACAGCAAAATCTCTAAATTTGCCTCTAAATCTAAAAATACCACCCATCACTGCCTAACCCTACAATCCCTGAATTGGCTTGAACTCCCAAACTACCTAGACTATCTCCAACTCACTACTGCACATAGACTCATATTTCACCCAACAAAATGTCCCACTCTAACTAACATCCTTCCCCTTTATACACCCAATAGAGCTCGCAGATCTGAAAATCAGAACTTAATTACTATCCATAAACCTAAACGTCCTGCTGGCCAACTTCTCCTGTCTTTCTCACTAGGCAAAAAATGGAATTCCCTTCCCTGCACGCTAAGAACCATACCAAACTCAGAAAATTTCAAAACCTAACTATTCAAACACCTGTCCACTAAATGGAAATGTACCTGCCTTCACCCAACCTAATCCAAAGGGATTTTCTCTCTGGTTCCCAAGCTCTACAACTCTCATAGTTATCTTCCTATGAGCCTCTCTAAGCTCTCAACAATTTCTTTAGCTTCTCTCTAAGCTCTCAACAACTCCTACAGCTACCCTCACACAGCCCAACTTTGTAAATATTGTAAATAGCATTCAACTCTTGATGTGTGTATGTAAAGCGTGTTTACATTTTATTAAAAGGTTTGTATATAAGCTGTTTCCACACCTAACACATATCAGTTTTCCTCAAATGAAACTGCATGATCCTTACCTTCAAGCTTAATGAATTTGTTAGCTATGCATGATATTGAATGCATTTATGTGTAACTATTCTACATAGTTATCTTTAATATTAACTGTCATTTGTATCTAAATTGTATAATGCATCTTGGAGCTTTTTTCCATATGCCTCCACTGAAAATGGGTCAATTTGGCCCAGTGGACTTCCCCAGTAATCAAACTGCAAATAAATAAATAAATATATATATATATATATATATATATATATATATATATATATATATATATATATATATTGCACTCACAGTAAAAAAGAAAAATGCAATTAAAAACATATAAAAGATACTTGACAATTAAATATATCCTATAGTAAGTTAAAAATAATCAAAGCAACAGATGTCAATATTTATGCATATGAAAGTATATATGTATTTGTTGTTTATTAGCATCATACCCTAATAGTAGGTATCGAATACTGTCATATAAGAAATTGTTCCTTGAGCCTAAGAACAGAGCTGATAGATACTGCACTATTAAGACCTGGTGCTTCAGATGCATTTGTCCTAATTTGCCATCTAAGCTCAGCCATTTCTAGATAATCGTTGAGTGACCCACCTTTTCATCCATCCCAACCTGCTCAATAATAATGAATCAGAACCCATGTCCTTCATTGGTTACTATATGTCCTACTAATGCATTTTTAACATCTTTCCTACTGATGTCATAGTAGTGTTGGTAAATTCTACTTCTAAACACATTTTTAGTTTTATCAATGTAAAAACTCTGACATTGGGTACATACGGTGATGTAAAAACTCGGACATTGGGTACATACTGCTGCAGGAGACTTACCCTTGTATCGTGTGTCTCCCATAATTGGGAATACAAATCTCCTTGGCTTCAGTCATAGTAGTGTTGGTAAATTCTACTTCTAAACACATTTTTAGTTTTACCAATGTAAAAACTTGGACATTGGGTACATAGGGCAATGTAAAAACTCAGACATTGGGTACATACTGCTGCAGGAGACTTACCCTTGTATCGTGTGTCTCCCATAATTGTGAATACAAATCTCCTTGGCTTCAGTGATATATTGGCATTGTAGGCAATAGCAGCATTTAATCATCCCTGCCCCTGTATCAGGATCACATTTATGCCTTTCCAACATATTTTTGATGCTGCATTCCTTTTTATATACAATGTTGGGAACAGGGCCTAACAAATGTGTCTGTTCAGCATCAATTGTAAACATGTTCCAGTTATATTCAGTAATATTCCTGATGCTGTAAAAATGATGATTAAACTTGAAAATAGCAGATATTTATGGAAAGTCTTATTCTCTTGATTTTTCTTGGTTGATAACCTTTCCTCTGTACCAAGAAGGGGAGAAATAGCCACTAGCCCTCTTATTTATTACCTCCTGAATGATGATGTTTAAATAATTAACTGGATAACCTCTGTGTAGTAACATCCCTTTAAGGGTCTCAATTTGCTCTATAAATTGATCATATTCAGATATCATCCTGGCAAGCCGTACTCCCTGTCCTTTTACTAAAGCCTTTTTTTTTTTTTTTAACTTTTTAAACAAATCGTTAAACTTTGAAAACTAACCATGGACTTTTGGAAGCTGCAGTTGGAAAGCAGCTATCTGAGAGAATGTGTGCATACAGAATGTATTCCTAAGGGCCTTCTGTTCTGGATCAAAATATCCAAACGGACTTGTTATTTAAAAGCAAAAAGTCTGATTATTTTAATATGTTTGTAAAAACTGATAGTACTATGGCTGAATTAAAACAAAGGAAAATTAGTAAACTTAGAAGGGATGAAAGAGAGTATGAGAAACACAGGGGATATCCGCTACCTCCTATGGGGCAGCAAAGTGTTAATAGAGAAACAGGGTATGATGCACCTAATACTAACAATAATAATGCTGTGAACAATGATAACACCCCAGACTCTTTAGAATACCCTCCCATCAGGAGGTCAGAGAGATTAAGGAACCAGAGAAGGGGGGCTACTTATTGCAACTACAACCAACAATACCCCACATACACGAAGGGGAAATGGAGAAGGAGAGGGAACATATACTGAACGCCCAATCTAACTATAATTTGGTTGTACTACAGAATAGTAGAGGCGATTTCAAAGTATATAACTACAGCAGTTTTGAATTTAATGGTCAAGTAGCAGACTTGTTTGAAAAAGGTCAGACGTTTGTACCCGATAAAAAGCTTTATTAGGTCCGACCATAGCTGATTTCAACCTTTTTACCTGGAAGTTGAATTTTTAAGTTTTATTCACGGGAACTAGCATTAGGCGGCCGCAATGGTGCAGCGGTTAGCGTTGCCACCTCACAGCAAGAGGTTCTCCAGTTCATCCCCGGCTGAGGTGCCTTCTGTGCGGAGTCTGTATGTCGTCCCTGTGGTCGCGTGTGTTTCCTCCGGGTGCTCCGGTTTCCTCCCACATCCCAAAAACATGCTGTAGGTGGATTGGACACACTAAATTGGCCCTAGTTGTGAGTGTGTGTGTGTGTGTGTGTGTGTGTGTGTGTGTGTGTGTGTGTGTGTGTGTGTGTATGCCTTCTGTGGAAGGTTGGGCTGGCAACTCGACACCGTAAAACTCCACCAGTCATGAGTGGACAGGTGATCCGCTGTGGCGACCTTTAAATGGGGAAAAAGCTGAAAGAAGAAGATGATTCAGGGGAACTAGCACTAACGTCCCTGAGTATACCATTCATAAAAAACAAGTATTTTCAACCCAACTTTGCATCCTTCAGTATTAACTTTTGAAAAACTATGCGAAAAATGCATCAGGGAATTGTTCAACAGGAACGGGGGGGGGGGGGAACGATTTAACAATTTAAACACAGTGGAAAGGGCACTATTAAGAGAAATTTGTGACAATACTGAAATAAGGGTTATGAAACCCGACAAAGGCAGTGGCCTGGTTATCATGAACTATAATTCCTACATAAATAAAATGTTTACCCTATTATATGGTGATATCCACTGTGAAGTTAGTTTGAATGAGAAAAGCATTTACTATAGCAAGGTGGATGTTATGCTGGAAGAATTGCTCATGAACCAACAAGTCCACCCGGAGGAACATCAGTACTTGTTAGCTAAACATCCTAAAATACCTATAATATTTGATGTCCCCAAGTTACACACAGTCCTAGTTGACCCCCCATTTAGACCCATAGTGGATGCTTGGGCATCTAAAACATTTCCCAGTACTAAACACGTTGATAGTAAATTTAAAAATATTTTGAAGGACTGCCCTTGGATACTTAAAGACTCCTGGGATTTTCTATCTAAAATCAAGAAAGATATGTATACTGATAATCTGATCTTTATCACAACTGATGTTCGGGACTTTTTCTCTATCATACCCATGACACAGGTATTGATTGGTTTTACCAGTATCTTTGCCAGTACACTACCCTAAATTATAACACCATCTTAACAGTTATAACACTTATGTAAGTAGTGTTAGATACCAACATTATTATCTTCGAACAGCAGTTATTTAAACAAGTTAAGGGTGTAGCAATGGGGGCAGCCTGTGCCCTCATCTTTGCGAACATAGTACTGGTATTTTGGGAAAAATATATTATTTTTAATTGTCCTTAAGCTAACTCATGGACATTTTACGGTCTTACCTGGATGATATCACCATTTTGTGAAACAGTGATATGACAGAACTAGAAGGCTTTCTTGAATTCCTGAACACCAGCACAGATTTTCTTGAATTTACACATTCTATTAGTGCTACAGTGGTGAATTACCATCAAGAAAGATGTGGTAAATAAACATTTCACCTCCACTGTTTTCCACAAGCCCACCTACTCTAATAGCCTTCTACATTTTGATAGTTACCACCCCCTGCACCAAAAGAAGGCTTTAGTAAAAGGACAGGGGGTACGGCTTGCCAGGATGATATTTAAACCTGGGTGTAACTCGCTTATTTTATCTGAAGAAGTCCTACCAGTGAATAGAACGAAAAGCTCTTAATTGTATTAAATTCTTGTTGCTGTTTGTACCTTTGACTTTTCGTGGTTTTCCTTTTACCTGTTTTTTTACTTTCTTCAGTTTGAGTGTGTCGGTTTGTCATGGCCACGGAAAGTCCTCATGGTGCATTTTCTCCAGCATCACAGATAGAGAACATTGATTACCTTACATTGCTTATACAACACCTCTCACAACGGGTGGACCATCTTAAAACCCGTTTGGATTCAATTCCAGTCAATTTTCATTCTACTCATCAAGAAGTTGTAACAGCACAAAGCCAACTTGTTGACAGTGTTGGGAATGCTACCCGTCTGGTAGTTACTTTAGAGCCGGTTCAATCAGACCTAGCGAACGGCTCAATACAGAATGCGAATGATTCGGTGTGAGCCTCACAGATGAATGTGAGGATAGTTCCGCAGTTACCAAGTCCCAACAATGGCAATGTTAACGTGAATGGCTCTACCACTTTGCAACTACCACAAGGTCTCAGCTCAGGTTCCTCGGGGCTTATTGGGGCTTCTCCATTTAACTGGTGGTTGTCAGAAAGTGTATCATTACTTACCGAGTAAGTACATACTTTGAAGGAGCGCTCGGCTGAAGGAACAACTAATATTTCATCACTGCTTCAGGATTTGGATAAAACTTTATTAAAATACAAAAAGTTACAACTTGAAATAACATATCTCCGCCAATGTATCAGTGAGGAGATCGTGCCAAAAGGCTTAAGAACTTGCCAATACCCGACAGGTTTAGTTGCAGGTTCAAATTTTCACAAAGATCTTATGATATTATTTAATAAGCAAGGTTTAGAATTACTAGACCTTATGTGTAAGCATTACCAGTTGACAGCTGATCAGCTCATTCAAGAGACTTCAAACCTAGACAACATTATAAAGGGGCATATTGACTTTAACCAATATGAATTCGATTACAGCAGAACTTTCTCTAGTATTGATCAACACTTAAATTGAAAGAAGTAATAATTAAAAAATTACATTGCTTATAGCAAGGGCGGTGCTTATCCCCAACCTCCACCCTCACAGGCTAACCAAGCTACATTCTCGAGGATCGAGACTACAGTGATGGAGTCCCACACTAGCCTCAGTCATAGTATAGCAGGAGGTGAGCATCTGTCAGAGAATATCACTAGGCTCCCTAATTCAAGGGTTGAACTGCAAAATAATCAAGAGGAAACAACTCGCTTTACTGCAGCGAATGAACGTTCAACCCAAAATTTTCAGAACTCAGCCTTGGGTTACAGCTTGAGGTCGAAAGGACGCCAACCCTTCCCCAAGTCCAACAACAGAAACAGGAACAACAAACAGAGGTGGTGAATGTATTTTCATTGGATGTTTTCTTAAAGGACATTATTTTAAATGCAGATAATGATTTCAAGATTTTTAATTATTCAGATGCCAGCATTGACCCACCCCTTGTTGAACTTTTGGCGAAGGGAAACACCTTTGTGCCTTCTCGGAGGGCTGACTTAGCTAAATCACTTAAAAATCTATGTGAGAAAACTTAACTTGGCTTATTTATTTGCTGAGAATAATACTGTACAAGCCAATACTTACCATGTGCCTAGTACATTTTGTCCACCAATACATTCTTCATTTTATTGTTTGAGCAAATGTGTGATTTGGACCTGAGACACTTTAACATCTGGTAACAGCAGTATAATTACTGTTTTGAATATTAGTAAGGAACAACGGCAACTATTAGATTTACTTCAGTATGCACCTGTACGTGTTATGACACCAGATAAGGGTGGTCTTGCATTTATGAACATGGATGATTATGTGTTTAAAATGTTTAAAATTTTAGACAGTTCTATATATCAAGAAGTATTTAAAAATGAGCTTAATCAAGCAATTAACAAAGTTAGGTTACATTTGAATGACATGTTCATTGAAGCATGTATCCCCCTTGACTTGTTTAATTATTTGAGTATGCCAGCACCCAGGATCCCGATTTTGTTTGGGATCCCTAAGATCCACAAGAATATGAACAACCCCCCAGTGAGACCTTTAGTGGATGCGAGAGATAGTTTAACATACCCCTGGGCAAAATGGGTTGATCAAGTACTTAAAAAATACATAGTAAAAGAAAAATATATCTGTAAAGATTCGTGGTAATGTTTGGCACAAATTAACAACCTAGAATTTAAGGAACATCTTAATTTTTTAACCACTGATGTCAGAGACCTTTATTCATCAATACCTCATGTTGAAGGCATTGAATGGATTAGTTATATGTTACGTCTAAGGGGTCCCCACTTGACGAAGTAGCACTTATAGAAGAGATGTTGGACATTAGCTTGTTCAACAGTTACATTACTTTTAACAGCAAGTACTTCTTACAAAAGATAGGCGTAGCTATGGGCTCCCCATGTGGAGCCAGCATGACTTTATATTCAATAAATCAGATATTTGTGACAAAATCTACTTTTATACATGTTTTCTTGATGATGTCTTCATCATTTTTGATGGCTACAGGAAGGCAGAAGATTTAGTGTCATATTTGAACAGTACTATGGAATTTCTGTTATTTACATATTCCTTTGACACCTGTAGGGTGGCTTATTTGGATGTAGATCTTACCAAGGATTTGTCAAACAAATGTTATTAGGCTAAAATTTATAGAAAGCCAACATATTCATATTCCTTCCTGCATTTTAGCAGTAGCCACCCTTGGTATCAAAAGAAATTCATAGTCAAAGGGCAACTCATAAGGGCTGCCCGTATGGTGTCACAGGACACTGATTTCTTTAATGAATGTAATATTTTAAGGGAAATGTTCCTAAAGAGAGGCTACCCGAGTTCTCTTATGTATGCTATACAGGAGGAAGTCCAGAATAAAAGAAAACAAGGTTTTTATAAACCAATTTTGAGTGGTGTGCCCAATAGGGATGAAATGCAATACCCTATAGTTGATAGTGACATTAATCATATGGTTAGTATGATTACTCCTTTTAGTAGTGATGCCAGAGAGATTTTGTCTATCTTGAGAAAGAACTGGGAAGTCATTAGGAGAGATCCTGACTTTGTTGGTAGACTTCACAACTCTTCTCGAATTATATATAAAAGGGGTTTGAATCTAAAAAACATTTTAGAAGTAAAGAAGTTGGTATCCAATTTAAGGAGTGGAATGCTGAAATGTTACATGTGCAACTTTTGCCAATATATGGACACAGGGAAGGGACTTCACTATCAGGAATGTTACTTACAAAACTAAATGTAAGTTTAATTGCCAGACTAAATCTGTTATTTACATGGCACAATGCCAAAAATGTCATGCATTCTTCATTGGAAAAAATGACCGTAGATTCAGAGAAGGCGTTTATGAGCACTTATACCACATGAGAAACTATAACAAAGAGAATGCTCTGGCAAGACATGGTCTTGCAAACCCCAATCACAACTTTAAGTTTAGGGCTATTGATTCAGTGACAAAAGATGGGCGGGGTGTCCGGATTCATTATTGCAGGAGCATGTTTTTGCCCAGGACTTAATGAGGTGTGTTCACTACTATGTATACTTAAATTAAAAAGTTTGAAAAGATGAAATAGGTATTTGATTATTTTTTATGTACGTTTATTTTATTTATTTGTTAGAGAATGTGGGCTGATAACGTCATTTTTATGGAAATAGTAATTGTTTAATTATATTTAGTTCCAGTGTAAAATGTGTATTTATGATTGAGTTTCTTTGTGATTATTCACAGGGTAGAATGAGACAAAGTGACATTATTGATATTATTCAACATTATTAGTTTTTAAGTGAGCGTTACACAGTTTTTATTGATTAATTGAAAGTTGTAATTAAGTGATTGTGTCTTTAACATCATGCATATTTAAACTTGGGTGTAACCTGCTTATTTTATTTGAAGAAGTCCTACCAGTGAGTAGGACGAAAAGTGCTTAATCGTATTACATTCTTGTTGCTGTTTGTACCTTTGACTTTTCGTGGTTTTCCTTTTACCTATATATATATATATATATATATATATATATATATATATATATATATGTATGTATGTGTGTGTGTGTGTGTATATATATATATATATATATATATATATATATATCTGTATTATAGAGATAAGAATTATGAAAGTATCTGTACATACCTGTAAATAAGCATACCCATGATTCCAAGTGGTCTCTAACTCTGTCACAAGAGATATAAGCGGTACAAAAGGGCAAGAGGGTAAACAGACTGCAAAGTACAGGATGATTTTTTTTAAGAGGGGATAATGATAAAACATAGAGACCTGGAAAATTTGCAGAAGTACCTCAAGGGGGTGCCTGACAAGAGACATCATGTCTGCCACATGAAGTTGCAATACGCACATGACTGGCTGTAGATAACAATAGGCGTTTACAAAACTTCAGAATCCGTACTTCATGTAAACTATTAACTTAAATGGGCACAGTTATGTATAACAAGTTTATAGTGTGCTTAGCATAAAACATAGAGTGATTACACTAGAGTTGGACAGTATCTACCTAATGCTCTAATGGAGTTATACATCCTTTGCAATACAATACGATCTGTTCAGTTTATCCTGACTGTAATATTTACATTACTGGCTTGAATGTCTTCATTGCTGTGATTTACTTACACTGTTGTATTTGTGCTTCACTACACAGACATTCGCAAGTCAGTATAGAATGGTACTTAAATGCTCCCAACTGTGACATATAACTCAGTGTCTGCTTATACTAGGACACTGCATATTTAGTTGTTATCCTGCTAGATAGGTGCTAGATAGGTGTAACTGCTGAATTGTAAGATCTGCATGCATAGCTGTGGAGATTCTTTACTGTTTTGTGTAATAACTGAAATGCATCTGATTATGGTTGTGAGTTGTATGCTGTGTCCTATTTTGCTTAACTCAGATGCGTGCTTGCTGTATTTCTGCCTGACCTATTTCTGGTACATGCTGTGCTAGGCTAACTGTTGTATTACTACCTCAGAGATTTGTGTATTTCAGAATACTAACACTACCCTTCTTTGCTGTTTCACTACTCTGTCCCGACTATCTCCTTTACTCTCCCATTCTCCTCTCTTCTTGCATTATATTTCATCCCATTCTGAGCACCATATTCCCTGTATTCTCCTGGCTATCCCTCTATTCTGTCTATAGTAAACTCTTGAACTCTAAAGTAAATAGTCCTCTCTCTCTTATCTACCTCCATTTCACACCCTTTTATCTAACTATTGTTTGTTCTTGTTTTGTCTTCTAGCAACCCATATTCTGTGGCTACATCAGACAAGGCTAACTCCTAGTACACCACATCCAGTCCAATCCCGCACCTCTATAGCTTGGTCGCAAGGAATAGAGTTAACACCAATAATTCAGTTTAACTGTATATGTATATTTGCCTTTACTTGTTTTCTGCAATAGAGGCTGTATGCTCACTACCAAACCCATATCGCAGTAGCCCCTATACTATCCCAGGTGTACTTTCCTGCTAAATATGCCTTTGGCAGTACTTTTCCTGCTAGTTGTATTACTTTGCTGGGAACCTACTTAAATACACAGAGTGTTTTTCCTCCCATCACAAGGTCGGTAGTTTATACACTTTTCTCTGTGTCTATAAGCAACTAGCCAGCTTCATACTAAACTATTCTATAGGCTGTCCTCTCTCACCTGCAGCTCACAGATTGTTTTTCTTTTGGTCTTCCACACTGTTCTGCTGTTGCTCTGGCCCGCTCTGTTCGCCCTCGCTGCACTCAGGCTCACTCCGTTCCCCTACCCCCATTCCCACCCATCCCCAAATCAATTGCATTTATAGTTAGCCATACCCCTCCTACCCAACAAAATAAAGATCTTAACCCTTCAAAGTCCCTGCTACACTACTGTCTCATTTCCATCCCGACTAAAAGTAAAAAAGAAACCACAATATGTTATGCCTCCCACCCACTCCAATTTAGCTTGGTGTGGAAACATTCATTCAAACCCTAGCCCCACCCCACCACCCTGCTACCCTCCAGAATCCTTAAACTTCACCACCATTGATATCCGGAGCATCAGAAACAAAGTCACACATCTGCATGCCTGGTTAAGCCAGAATAAACCCGACTTCACAGCCATCACAGAGACTTGACTAAAACCATATATCAAAGATGTTGAATTCCTACCCCCTAACTATAGATCTGAAGTAGTTACTTCATTTGATCTGCAACCTGTGGGTGTTGGATCCGACCTCGGATCCGATCCGGCAGCTTTCCAAGCTCCAAGATTCGTGCTCCTAGCTCCTCCACCCTACCCATAATCCCCTACTACCAACCACATTACCTCAGATCGTTTTTTGCCGCAGCTGAAGAAGAACGCATCCTGGTTGGGTGAGACCATTGCTGGTTTTAAACTAACTTTTTTAATTCAAGTTCTCGTTGTGTGTCTTAGTTCCCTTTTCTGCTAGTTTTTTGGTCCCTTTTCTGTTAAATTTACTAGTTTTATCTTCACTCCCCTCCCCCTCCTAGTGTTTGGGTGTGTGTGTGAATCATGTCAGAAGGGCCTAAGGCCATTTTTTCTAAATGTACTGAGTGTGGCCACAAGCTTTCTTCAGCTGATGGCCACACTCAGTGAGTTTTGTGCCTGGGGGCAGCCCATTTGTCAGAGGCCTGCCAAATCTGCGTGGCCTTTAACCCCAGGGCACTTCGGGATAGGAAGAACAAGCTGATCCTGGCGGGAAAGCTCCCCCAGGAGTCAGCTTCTTCTTCCTCTCCCGTTCGGGCTCCAGCTGCTTCGGCAGCTTCGGCGCCGTCTATCCCCTTAGCTCTACCCGGGACTCAACCTCCCTCATCAGGTTTGAGCTCTGGGGAAACTAGTGCCTCTACCCTTAGAGAGAAGAGGCACAAGGATAAGGATGGACATAAGTCCCACAAAAGGCGGGCCGAATCTCATCCTTCGGCTCCGCCAGCAAAATTACTTAAGTCTCTCTCGAGGGTCTCCGGATCCCCCTCCTCTCGGCGCCGCTCACCCTGTTTTTCGCCGGAGGAGGAGGATAGGTCTCCCTTGAGACTTTCGAGGTGACCCTCCCGGCCCGCCTCTACTACTTCATCTAGGTCGACCCGAAGCATCTCCGAAGCAGATATGGATCGGATGATGCATCGGTTCTTACAGACCCAAATGCAGATGGGGATGCTCTTGCCTCCCTCCCTCTGGGGGAGAGTGCAGCCCCTATATTTGCCCCAATCACTCCTTCTCCGACTCGTTTTCGAGTCTCTGAGTCATCGGATCCAGGCCCTTTCGGACCCAGGGAATTGTCGGCGCCGATAGTGGTGGTCTCTTCCCCGACTATACCTTCGAGCTTGTCGGACCTGAGCTCTCGGGGCCGAGGGCTAAGTGTTGGATCTGAGGGAGTTGCTGTGTCTTCGGCGCTGTTGGCGTCGGAGCACACCTCTGCCTTGGCACCAACTGCATTGGCTCCGACCCCGATCCCTTCCTCTGATCCAAGGAGATTGCTCTCAGAGGCTGGCGAGAGTGGCTCTCCTTCGGCTTTTGAGGTAGTGGAGAGGGTACTGTTGAGGTTCTCCAGATCCCCAACCCGGGCTTCGGATCCACCGGTACCCCCACTGTATGAGGGTCTGTCTTCCATCATCCGTCCATCTGGACAGCCTGCCCAAGCCCTCCAGCTAGTTCCCGTGGAGGAACATCAACCCGTGGACAAGCCCTCTTCGGACAGTCCCACCGAGGAGGTCCCTCGGAAACATCGGTGCAAAAGGAGGCACCTGGACTCCCCCGAGTCCCATTACCACAGACACAGACTTATATGATACGGAGGGTTCCCCAAGGTCACCCCCTGAAGATGTCTCCTTTGGAGGCATCATGGAAATGTTGCGTATCAGAGGGGGGTGGTCAGCCCAAAAGCCCTCCCTTGATGAGTCCGTGTTCCTGGAGGCCTTTGAGGCAGGCCCATCTACCTCCTGGGTGTCCCCTCCGGCCGACCCCCTGGTGGACTTAATTACCACTAGGGCTTGGAAGGAGCCCGACACCATGGAGCCAATCCCTAGGCGCCCCAATAAAGTCCTCAGCCCACCCACAGATAGACCGTCTTGGGCCAAAGGAACCCCCGTTGATGCTATGTTGATGGCGGCAGCCACCAACAAAGAACTTGCGCAGGAGAGTTCTTCGGTTTACCCGCCGGATAAGGAATCTCGAGCGCTTGACCGGATTGGGAAGCGGATGTTTGCTTCAGCGACCTTTTTCATAAGGGCGCTGAACTATATGGCACATACCATTAGGCTACAGCGAGACTTGATTAAAGAATACGCTGCAGCCCCCCCCCGGAGTCCATGTCAGTCCCAGACAAAAAGGTTTTTGAGACTCGAATGGCCACTCTAAATCCATCTCCAATACATCTATGCGGCTTCTCTCCCATGCAACGGAGCGAGCCGCTAGAGCTAGCGGAGCCGGGGTCATCTTGCGACGTCTCTCCTGGCTCCGTCTGTGCGACTTCATGGACCCCTTCAAGGCGTCCTTCGCGAACGCCCCTTTTGACGGTTCTGCCTTGTTTGGCAAATCTGTTCGAGACACGCTGGTCCAAAGCGAAAAGGACGGGAAGAATCCCCAAAGATCCTTCTCTAGGAATCAGAGGGGACAAAAGAAGCTGTGGTTCCGTAAGTCTCAGCAATCCCATCCTGCTGCGGACCACTCATCCTCTAGAGGCAGAGGAGGACAAGGTGGACGCCGGCCCAGAGGCAGAGGGGGGCTATAATTTCGGGTCCAGAGAAACTTTCTCGGACAGACCCACGCAACAGCCCTGAGGGCTTGCCTGACTGTCCCTCTCGGGAGGCAGTCGGGGGGCGATTGTCGGAGCACCTGTCAAACTGGGAGTCCCTCACAACAGATCGATGGGTGCTCCGGATCATATCCAGAGGTTACTCCATTCCATTCATAAACCTTCCCCCCAAACCCAGACGTCTCCCCGATGTCCCACCCGATCAGAGGGAGGCAGCGGCTTTGGAGATTTCAAAGCTGCTAAGAAAAAGAGCCATCTAGCCCGTCCCCCCAGATCAGTCCGGATTGGGTTATTACTCCAGGTTCTTTTTGTTTGGTGCCAAAGAAAACGGGGGACCTCAGACCCATCTTAGACCTTTCCGCCCTGAACCTGTTCATACCCAAGGAAAAGTTTCGGATGGTCACTCTCCAATCAATTCTCCCCCTGCTGCTGGAGAACGACTGGATGTGCTCGCTAGACCTCAAGGATGCGTATTACCACATATTAATGGACAGACGATCCAGAAGGTTCCTCCGCTTCCGGCTCAGAGCCAGTCATTGTCAATTCAGGGTTCTTCCATTCGGCCTCACCTCAGCCCCTAGAGTGTTCACCAAGGTCATGGCAGTGGTTGCAGCCCACCTGAGACTGCAGGGCATTCAGGTCTTCCCTTACCTAGACGACTGGCTCCTCACCGCAACCAACAGGCATCAGCTCTGTGTGGCGAGAGATTATGCTCTGTCTCTGGCCCACAGCCTAGGCATCTCAGTGAACGAGCAGAAATCCTGCCTGTGCCCCACTTAAGCCGTAGAATTCATAGGGGCCAGGTTAGATACATGAATCTCCAAAGTTGTCCTAACGTCAGTCATGCTGAACAGCTTGTCGTTTCAGGTGTTAGCCCTTCTTCGGAGCCCTGCTCCTCCAGCGGAGTTAGTCCTGAGGGCACTGGGGTCTATGTCAGCAGCGATCGGTCTCTCTCTTCATGCCCGTCTGCGAATGCGCATATTACAATGGACCCTTCAAGTCCAATGGTCCCTGTCGATCCACCCATTATGCATGCCAATACCCCTGAGCAGGGTGTGCAGGGACTCCCTTCTGTGGTGGTTACAGGCACAGGAACTCAGAGAAGGGAGACCCTTTGTGATTCCCCCGGTCAAAGCCACGTTGACCACGGACGCTTCTTGCCTCGGGTGGGGGGGCATTGTTCAGGCAGATCCGTTCAAGGCACGTGGACTTCCCTAGAGACCGCATTGCATATCAACGTCCTAGAGATGAGGGCGGTGCTTTTGACGTTGCAAGCTCTCCATGACCTTCTTCCCATAGGGACTATTGCAATCCAGACAGACAACATGTCAGTAGTCTGGTATATAAACAAACAAGGAGGGACCAGATCTTATCCCCTGTGTCGAGAAGCCATGAGAGTGTGGGAATGGGCGATTTCCACCAACCGCTTTCTGATAGCAACGCACATTCCGGGATGGTCCAACATATTAGCGGACAAGCTAAGTCGAGTGTTCCTCACTCCATACGAGTGGTCTCTGAATCCATCTGTTGCGAACCACATCTTCCACAAATGGGGTCAGTCTCGCTGCGACCTTTGCACTTCTCCTTTAAACACAAAATGCTGCGAGTACTTCGCGATAGTTCCCCCCAGAGACGCTCTAGTCCATGCTTGGCCTCCCGGACTCCTTTATGCTTATTCCCCCTCCCACTTATGATGAAATTCATCCAGAAAGCCTGTCGGTTGGGGAGCAGAGTTATCCTCATAGCCCCATTCTGGCCTCGACAGATCTGGTTCCCCTTTCTGCGGTCTCACAGTGTGGCTTCCCCATGGATTCTGGATCCCAGTCCAGACCTAATCTCGCACCCAGTGAGATGCCACACCCCAAACCTGGTCAATCTCAAACTTGCTGCTTGGTTGATCCAGTTCCATTAATGGCTAGGACTCCCGGTATCTCATCCCCCATTAAGGCCATTCTGGTGGCTGCTCATAAACCATCCACCAGGAAACTTTACAACAGTAAATGGAAACGTTTTTCCATCTGGGCCAAAGATAAAGAATTGGACCCATTTACTGTCCCTATTCTGACTATTCTGGACTTCCTTTCCCTGCTTTTTAGACAGGGAGCAAGTGCCTCCACAGTCAAGGTGCAGTTGGCGGCCATCTCCCATTTTCACGTGGGGGGACGGCATAGGCTCCTTAGCATCTACAAAGTTGTGCAAAACCTTCTTAAGAGGCATTTTTCTTTTGAAACCACCTGTCAAGACTGTGGTTCCCCTGTGGGATCTCACTCTGGTCTTACAAGCCTTAATGAGACCACCTTTCAAGCCTGCGACCTCGGTTCCGTTGAAGTTCTTGTCTTGGAAAACGGCTTTCTTAGTGGCTATTACTTCAGCCAAGAGGGTTTCAGAATTACAAGCTCTGTGTATCAAACCTCCATACCTTATCTTTCACAAAAATAGAGTGTCCCTCAGGACTAACCCGTCTTTCTTGCCTAAGGTGGCTACAGAATCAAACATTAATCAATCAATAAACCTTCCTGTATTTTTCCCATATTTTCACAACAAAGGCGAATACACGTTGCACAAATTGGATGTACACAGACAACTGTGTTTTTACTTGCACAGGACTAGAGAGTTTCACAAGTTGGACCAGTTGTTTGTTTCTTATGCAAAATCAGCCATGGGCAAGGCAATTTCTAAAGTGACTGTAGCAAATTGGATCTGTCAGTGCATCATGCTGGGATACACTTCATCTGGGAAGCCAGCTCCGGTTGGCGTCCGTACTCATTCCACAAGATCTGTAGCTACCTCAACAGCCTTTTGGTCTAGGGTTCCAGTAGAAGATATTTGTTCAGCAGCTACCTGGTCCTCATCTCATACCTTCATTTCTCATTATAAACTGGATATCATTTCCAGGAGTAGGGCTTCTTTTGGCTCCGCGGTTCTTCGGAATATCCTTCCGTAAGGACCACCCAGGTTCTTATAGGTTAGCTGGGGACTCTGTCTCACAGGTTGTAGATCAAATGAAGTAACTACTTCAGATAAAGAAGTTATGTACTCACCATAACGTTCCATCTGAGTAGATACTTTATTTGTCTGCAACTGACCCCCCCCCCCCCGCCATCCCCCGAACCTTGAAAATTTTCTGATCATTCGGAGTTGGTTTCTGTCTCGAGTTGGTGAGGCAAAAAAATGATCTGAGGTAATGTGGTTGATAGTAGGGGATTATGGGTAGGGGGGAGGAGCTAGGAGCTCGAATCTTGGAGCTTGGAAAGCTGCCGGATTTGATCCGAGGTCGGATCCGACACCCACAGGTTGCAGACAAATGAAGTATCTACTCAGATGGAACGTTATGGTGAGTACATAACTTCTTTTTGCCTAAGGACAGAAAGACCAAAGAAGAAAGGCGGCAGCAACGCCTTAATTTATCCAAATACTTTTATAGTATTTCAATACACAAAACCTATCCCACAGTTCTCCACTGCAGGGATACTGCTGGCCTGCCTAAAATTGAATAACTGTAAAAACCTTTGTATCATGGACATATACATTCCCCCAGGCAAGAACATACTTATACTTGAAGAAATTCTTGCCTGGACCAATGCTAATATTAATAACGAAACTATCATCTTAGGCAATGTTAACATCAGTTGGCATGATATCTGAAACAATAACCCCTCTAACAACATTAACCTATGCAGTTACACTCAACTAATCACAGACATCACCAGACCCAACTATAAAAACAACAAAGGTTCAGTCCTTGACTGGATCGTGGTATCTGACCCTAACAAAATCTTGTCCTGTGTTACACGACCACATAGTATTAGTGACCACTCACCTGCCTTCGTAATACGTAAGGTTACCCCTATCCCACACCAACACTAAGTCAGGCACACTAAGGAATTATCCAATTTCTCCCCCTCTGCCTTCAATGAGATCTTATACAATGTGAACTGGACACCATTAAAAAATCTCCCATTCAATGATACTGTAGAGTTTTTTAATTCAATATTTCTTTTGATCTTGGATAGGGTAGCCCCACCTCGTCTGAAGAGAGTTAAGGCTAAGCATGCCAACTGGCTGACCAAACAAACTAAGGAAATTATGTCCGCTAGAGACAAAGCCTGGAAAGTCTGGCAAAAAACAAAAACCCAACTGACCTCGCTCATAAAAATAGCTACACAACCAGGCAAAACATTGAGTGATTAAAAATAAAAAAAAATAACATTTCCAAACTCATCAAAACCAATACAAACAAAACCCTAAAAAGTTCTGGGGAGCACTCAACTCTCTACTTTGTCCAGGCATTAAAAATAATCCCTGCCCAAACCCTGACAAGACTTCCACTGAAATAGCCACTCTCTTTAATTATAACTTAGCAAAGTTAACCTTCACCTTCCCAATAACAAATCACAAGCCATGTAATACTCCATATCCCTGCCCAAACTCCTCTATATGTACTTTCACATTCACACCAATATCCACCTCCACTATACAAAAACTCATTCATAAACGCAAGCCATGCACAAATGGTCCAGACAACTTACTAGCTAAATTTCCATAATTAGCAGTAAACTCTATTGCCTATTCGGTCAGTGTACTCCTCAATAGATCCATTAAGAAGGCCACCATACCTAACACATGTAAGAAAGCATTTGTTCTTCCTCTGCATAAATGCGGCAACAATTCAGATATCTCTAATTTCTGGCCCATAGCAGTCCTTTCCCCCAGCTCAGCTTCTCAATTATCTTGCCAATAACCACATCCTCTCCCCTACTCAGCACAGCTTCAGGGCAAGGTATAGTAGCAGCACTGCTCTCATATCCTTTCTGGACACAGTAAATAGGGCTCAAGATGCAAAATACTTGGTTTCCTCACTCTTTCTAGACCTCTCAAAGGCCTTAGATACAGTTTCCCATCCCCTACTACTTACCAGACTCTCAATCTTGGGTATCTTACCCCTCACCCTGAACTGCTTTTCTAATTCTCTCTCAGATAGGCAACAAGCCACCAAATGACAAAAATCCTGCTCACCATTTCTGAAGACAACAACAGGTGTCCCCCAGGGTTCAATACTTGGCCCCCTCTTATTTAGCATATTCATCAATAGCTTCCATACCACTCTTACTCATAGTCATCCAATATGCTGATGGCTCTACAGTCATCTGCTCTGCCAAGACTGTGTCCGACCTGCAGCACCTTACCCAACAGGGCTTTACAGAAACCGAAGCTTGGATGTCAAGCAACCATCTCGCTCTTAACCCTAGTAAAACTAAGCTTATACTATTTAGCCCTCCCATAAAAATACCCCTCTCAACAGAAACAAATTCTCTGTCCATTCCCTAACTAGTACTAGCATTGTTTTCATTCCAAGTACCAAACTATTAGGTGCCACCATTGATGAAAATCTAATATTCAACCTCCATATCCATAACAATATTAAAAAAACCCTCTATAGACACAAGCGCTTCCTTAACTTCACTGCCAAGAAAGCTCTAGCTTCTTCTTTCTTGCTTCCATCTCTACTGTACAGTGCCCCATCCTCACCAGTATACAGTCGTCTCTCAAAACCAAACTTGACTCATGCTACAATAAGATTGCCAAATTTGTAACTAACTCAAAATATTCATCCCATCACTGTCTATCCTTACACCAACTAAATTGGCTTGAACTGCCTTAACACCTTACATACCCTAAACTGACTACTGCACATAAATTTATATACAAACTTTTTATGTGCCCCTGTCTGTCTTCTTTACTGTCCACATTCAAGCAGACCTCTTAGGTCTGAAAACACATCACTGCTAAACGTTGACCAACCTAATCTCTGAACTGGTCAAATGCTACACTCTTTCACAGTCTCTCAACTCTGGAATGCTCTCCCACCTTCTATCAGGACCGTAAGTCATCCTGTTCTCTTTAAGTCATCCATAAGAAAACATCTTTCTGCTCAAAACAAACCTCCTTAAAATATCTGCCTCTTCACTTTAAACCTCTCCCTATTCAATCTCAATACTTTTAAATCTTTGCTACAAGCACCCACAACCCAGTAGCAATTTTCAAAGCTGTATCACAATCATCTAATTCTACCATTAATGTTAGTAATACTGTACAAGGTAGAAGTGTGTAAATATGTATATAACATTGAACCACTGGGATTACATTATTCCTAATGTAGTATGGCTATATAAATTCTGTATTGGTGTCAACTTTGATATTTTACTCCATTGTAACTGTATTGTACTCTATAATGCATGTTGTTTCTTGTATGTTCTGTCATTTTATGTTAGAGATTTTCTCCCCGGGCCTCCACTGAAAATGGGCTCACCTAGTGGACCATCCCGGTAAACAAATGCAATCAATACATAAATAAATAAATTACCAGCTGAGTATGCTGAGGATAAGACAGAAAGTCAGATTTGGATAGAAGAGGTAGCATGGTGTGAAGGTACAAACAAGAGCACTGCTGTTAAAATCATTTCCACCTGAACAAAAGTGTGAGATGGTCCTGAGCAGCTTAGGAGATTTCATTGTTGGGAATCACTCCCAATGAAGAGAAACATCAAAGATATGGAAATACTTTTAATGTTGGTGGATACATCAAGTCTACTACATGCAGTTGTAATAGACAAAAATTGTGCTATGCAGAACAAAAGGTTTGCTAAAAATGCAGACAGTTTAGTGTGGGAATGTAGGTCAGTGAAGTGCTTCCAACCAGTGTTGGAATATGCCCTATGTGTAATTACTTGCACAAAGACAACACAACAGGAAATATCAGGGATTGAAGATGAAAGAGGCAGCATGCTGTGAGAGCAACATCAAGATAACCATACTATGAATGCTTCCAACTCACAAAGGGGGGTGATGGCACTGTGTCTGTCAGGATGCTCATTTGGTGGGTCTCACACAAAAATAAATGAAGTAGATCTGTGTGATATGGACATTTAATAGAACCTGGTGAGTGAGTGAGGATAAAGTCTAGTAGGATGCTGGAATACATATTCCACAGGAAACTGTCTGAACACAGAGGTAGCTATACTTGTCACCTTTAAAAGACAGAATAAAAGTGTGTAAATGTACGATAGTTGAGATGACAAGAGGCACCATATCAAACTGGAGGTCTGATGCAAACTTCATGAAAGAAGTACAGTAGCACATAATTACATTTGACTAGGTGTTCTCCAAATGTGTATCATGCCCACAAAGGGGATCAGTGGAACATAAGTTCTTGTTGATATCTCTATAGGATCATTGGATCATAAGAAGTTTCTAGGGTACTGGCCCTGAGGCCCTTACAAGGCTAGACAAAAATTTAACCCCTCTTCTGACAAGTCAGTACCCTGTAGGCATTGTGATTCATAACAAACAAAGCAAAAATATATTTTAATTACTTATCTATTGCATTTGGGTACTGGGAAAGTCTACTGGGCCTGAAAGAGTCCATTTTTAGTGGAGGCCTGGGGGAAGAAAGCTACAAGAACATAGATGCTGAAAAAATTAACCATTAATTGGTACAGAAGTAGAAACAGTATTACACACAGTGATTACAGTAAGTTATGCAAAATATATGCATAAAAGCAGGAATTTAGTTGGTCTGACTATAGTAAAATATACAGAATATGTACATAAAAGCAGGAATTTAGTTGGCTGCCAGATGAATTCAATCAGAGAGGTATAAACAGAAATATATTAGTCAGTATTATTGTACCATTGTTATAGTGAGACAGAACCATGTTAGTAACAATGTCATAGACAGCCAGATATTTTACTTGCTCCATCTGTGATATTTTTCATAGCAGTAGAGTGCATATCCTTCATTTCTGTGCTTCAGGTGACTACATGCCCACCTGTAATGACTACCTAATAAGCAACTCACTGGAAATTATGTAACAGATGAAGCCTTTTTGTAAACATCTCTCCAAAAAGGTGCAGGTAGAGAATTGTAATGGTTATGCGATCACCTCACTCGTGGTAATAAAGGTTAATACAAATACATACATCAGTAACATCACTAGGCAGGGTGACAGTTGCGATCCTTGCTGTATGTGCGAGCAGATTAATAACATGGAAGTAATGAATCCGAAGGAGAGATGTCCAGGGCAGTACACGTCTTCAAGCATGGATATTGCATTGTGCTTGTAAATAACATCTGTATTAATGTACAGGTTTGTCCGAAATTTGTGAGGCACAGCTTTTCCAATGCAAATTTTGAACTGTCATTATACAGGGTTAGTAGAATCCATGAGACTTGGATGCCTGAAATATTCCCTGAGACTGACCAAAGTCAGGGTGGAAATAAACCTGGAGCTCTGTCTGTTTTCCCTGTGGTTCACAAAGATCCATGCAATGAAATTTACAGTTGACAGCTCAAACTACAAGTACTGGGAGAAGTGTAGAAACACTTTTAAATGTTTTGTTTACCTTGTGCAAGAGATCTCTCTCCTAGGAAAGACAAATAAAGGTAGATTCTTGAAGTGTTGATAAAGCTTCTGCAAAGATAACCAAGTTGTCACATAATTGAGAGATGTGGATATCCTGTAGCCTACAAAGAGCTACAGCTGGTACACTTTGTGAGCAGTGTAGGTGCACTGAATGCAACAAAGGGTAAGAGACAGAAATAATTGGAATCAGACACAAAAGTGCCAGAAACACCTGTAATCTCCAAGGATGGGAATGTGATGTTAATCGTCTTTTAAACTACTGTGACAAGTAAAATAATGAGGAAGAATAGGGAACAGGTTGTGAAGTTACATAAAGTTGAATTTGGCCAGTATCAACAATTGGTGTCAGAAAGACAGGCCATGGAATTTGAGGCAGTATTCCAAGTGTTCATTGCTGCCACACTTATTCAGCTAGTTGATTCCAAACATGTTTGACCTAGCCTACAGAAAAAGTCTATGTATGGCATATGCATCAGGGATACAGCATCCCTGTCTAAATTGCTTGTATTCTGCCCAGCATGTCACACACAACCAGGTTTTAATGGTTGAGGGCACCTGCCATACATTCCAACCATCAAGTCAGTAGAAGATTAGCTGACTATACCAGAACGGTTGTCTCAGAGGCATTTAGAGCAGTGCTGGCACATGGCAGGCTAGTAACACACAAATTTCTAGCCATAAAATAGCTTTCCTAAATAGGAGGGCATTATTCACAACAAATCTTATGAAATGGACAATTGTATTCCTTCCATTGTCAATAGCACTGAACAGAATGAAACTAAACCTTATCCATCCAACAAAAGTAAAGATGCTGTACTCTAACAGCTGCATGTACCTGTAATAAAATCACAGATCACCATGCTGTTTATTTATTTATTGGCATTTGATTACCAGGTAAGTCCACTGGGGCAGTGAAAGACCGTTTTTGGTGGATGCCCAGGGAGAAAGCTCCAAGTTATACATAGAACAGAAGTAACAATTTTTTTTTAATTATTATTATAAGATTCACACAGATTGTTACATAAAAATTATACCAAAAAAAAATAACCATAAGATGCAAGAAAATCATACAAAATAGATACAAGTGAATATTCCCAATATTAACAATAATGAAGTATTGGTTTGAGAGCCATCATCAGATGTTACATCAAATACAAGGAATACATGTACTATGAAGAGAATGGAGGCTGAATATTAGTGAGGAAAGCATGCAGTAAGGGATTTACTAGGAATGACAAGTTTTACTATAAATATATGTAGGAGTCGAACGCGGGTTATTGAGTGCAAGGCTAAGTAAACCATGCTTAGTACACTAGAAGAGGTGAGAGGTTGTAGTTACTAGTAAGTTATTAAGTAGAATTAGGCTGCAGATGAGCTATATTAGCAGGAACTATAGATGGACTGCCCAGGTTCAGTGGTTATATTAAGTAATGGCAGAGGAGAAAATTGAGCACTTACATATCCAGTATGTGAGGAAGTGGTTATGAAGAGCATTTTAAAAGTTGCAGAGATTATGTTGAAGGCAGATGGATGTAGGCAGGGTGTTTCATTTTTTGACCATGGTCCATGAGTATAGTAAATGTCCTGCAGATATTTTGGGTTTATGGACCTGAAGAAGTTGGTGTTCAGATTGCAGAGGCCTAGTGGGGTAATAAAGGGAGAATAGTGGGTAAAGTGCAGGGCAGTTGTATGGTTTATAAATAAGTTTGAGTAGTTGTGAGCTGAAGGAGTAACAGGTAGTGGGGAAGTTCGGGCCATTGTTACTTTTTAGGGCAATACAGTTGTGAGTTGAGTGGGGGGTGGTTGTAGAGAATTTCAGGAACTTATTGTAGCATGTTTCAAATTTTGATTGCAGGGAACACTACAGATTGGTTAACATTAGTGCGCCTTAGGTTAGAGAAGGCAAAAGGTACGATTCTGCTAGAGTTGGTTTAGATGGGAGAGAGAGGAACTTACTGTGTCTGTAGAGCAACCCTAGCTTCATATGGGTCTTATATATATTGTTTTGAATATGCAAATCAATTATTATGCCTAGCAATTTGGTGTGGGCTACTAACTCAATTTTTGTAGAGTTGAGTGAATCAATGTTGACTTCGGGTTTGTTTATATGGGGTTATCTCGGGTCTATATTAAAAGACCGAAGAGGTGTTTCACCGAAAACCTCTTGGCCGACACGTAATGAGCAAACGCACTAAAGTGCAAATGCTCAAAACAGCGGTTTCTTTCCCTGGGAAACCACTAGCTCAAATACACACACTTTAAAACATAACGTGGGGTCCCCCCACACCCCCCAACTTGGGAGTCTGTGCCACCAACACCCCCCCTAACTAAATATACTAACTCCGAGATCACACTACAGTGAGGAAAGGGGTGAACAGACGGGGATGGCCAAGCGATTTGTTTCCCAGGGAAAGATATCACTGTTTTGAGTATTCACGTGTTAGTGCGTTTGCTCATTATGTGTCGACCAAGAGGTGTTCGCTGAAACACCTCTTTGGGCTTTTAATATAGAGCCATTATCTCTTGGATGTGAAAATTATGAGTTTAGTTTTTGTGGGGTTAAGAGAAAGATGGATCATGTGAAGCCATGTCTCCACTTTGGAAAAAGCTGACTAGGTATTTTGCTGAAGTATTTTTGCATTGGGTGCAGAGCAGACTATGGTAGAGTCATCTGTGTATTGGACAGTGGAGACCTGTGGGATAGTCAGGTGGAGATTATTAATAAAAATATTAAAGAGCAGAGGGCCCAAGATGGAACCCTGAGGGACACCTGTGGGGTTAAGAAGATAGGGGTAAATGCAATTTTGCCATTTAACAGCATGCTCTTTGTTGGAGACATAGCTTTTAAACCAGTTAAGTGCCTGGGGAGAGAACCCTATGCTTGATGGGTGAGATAAGAGGATAGAATGAGCGATGGTGTCAAATGCTTTTGACTGATTTAAGAAAAGGGGAGACACAGTGTGTCCTGAGTCCCTAGCTTTGTTAACCAAGTCTAGAAAGGAAATCAAAGCAGTGGATGTGCAGTGACCGGGTTGGAAACCATGCTGTATTGAGGAAAAGATCTTGTTGTTAAGGAGATAGGCTAAGAGTTGTTTTTGCACACATTTTTCAAGTATTTCAGAGATAGGGGAGAGTATAGCAGTAGGATGAAAGATGGAGACATCACTTGAAGGGCTACCTTTATGAAGAGGAAGACTGATTGTTTTTTTTTTTCTACAGACAAGGGACATAGAATTCTAGAATCGATCTATTAACCAGAATGCTCATGGGGCAGACTACAGCATCAGCATTTTTAGAAACTTTTATCAGCTGACTTTGATGTTGACACTAATTTTTTAATGAAAGAGGTGGGGATGGAAGAGAGGTTGAACTCGCAGAGGAAAGACTGTTGTGAGTAGTTTGGAGGTGGGGTTTTAATGCTTGGAGTAGAGTGATCCAATGTTTGTGAGGTAGTAATTGAAGGAGTGGGAAGTTGAGAGGAGGAATGGGATGATGCATTTGTGGAAATAGAAATATTTGGGAGAGGTAAAGAGAAGATTTCATGTATGTTGGCAGTGGTATCTAAGAAGTAGGCATTAAAATGTTGGCTTTTTGTTCAAGAGGTATGTCAGGGTGTGGAGAGGGACTAGTTTTAGTGCCAGGGTTTAGAAGATGATTTATGGAAGACCAGAACATTTTGGGGTTATTTTCTTATTTGATTGCTAGTTGTAGAAGTACTGCTGTTTGTATTTAGAGATGAGCTTTTTAACTTGGTTTCGAAGCTGTTAATAATAAATAAGGTCTGATGGATTTTTAGATCTATGTCAGGTTTTCCAAACTTTATCTGTTTGAGTCATGATTTCTTTGGTAGGTCTTGTTAACTAAGGGTCATGATTACTTTTGATTTGTTTGGTTCTGGAGGGAGCTAGACTCTCCAAGATATTTAAAAAGGTGTTGTTGAAATAAGAACAGCCTCATCTAAAGGAAAATTTTAGACTATTCCAGTTAATGCTGTTTAGGATGTTGTTTAAGGTGAGGGGAGTAATTTTGAAAGATTTTTGACAATTTTAGTATTATGGACTTTGTTAATGGAGTAGTAGGCACAGACAGCAAAAGCTGGGAGATGGTCAGTAATAGAGTTGGACATGCTGCCTGAAGTTAAATATTTGGAGGGGGTGAGTGAATTGCCTTCATTGGTTTTGTTATTGTTCCTAGTAGGAGTGGAGATAAGTTGGGTGAAATGAAACAAATTTATTGTGGCGGATGATTGTATGAAGGAAATGGAAGCCCAATCGATATTCTTGTCGCCAAGAATAACAGCTTCACCTTTTACAGTGAAGGGGATCCAGGAAAGGAGATTCCCCAAGATTGTTGTGTTATTTCCGTGAGGTATATATATGTCAATAATACAGAGTTTTTAGATCAGTTCATTTATAGATAGGAAATCAGAATCTCAGCATTTTAGAATTGAGTGATAGAATGTTTAAATGGAGAGAGGCTTAAAGTATTGGGTAGATGATTGCAACACTACCTCCTTTTTTCTTAATCCTGTCTGCTCTAATTATATTGAAGTTTGGGGAGAGAAACTCAGAGTCCTGTATAGAAGGTTTCAACCAGGTTTCTGTAGCTGCCAGGATATTAGTTGTCTTATTAGAGAGCCAGGCTTGCAATTCAGAGGATTAATTACAGATACTTTGGAAGTTTAGAGTAGTGATAGGAAGAGTTTTAGAACATTTAGCAGAGATAGTGTGAAAGGGGGAGGGCCCAGGTTTAGGGTGGATGTCTCCAGAACATATGAAGGAAGAGAAGGCATGGGAAGGATGTAGTGAAATATAAAATAATGTAGAGGAGATATGAGAAAGATGTTGTGGGGAATGGAGTCAAAGGGATTGGAAGAATAGTGTAAGGAATAGTTCATGTAGAGGATAAATTAGTTTGTGGGAAGAAGATACTATTTGTGATATAGGCTGGGGCTAATGTCAGAGTAATAATCCTGTGGGGAGAAAGTGGAGCTGGTTGCTTAGTGTGTATTCAGAGATAAGTGAAGGTTTCAAGATGTTGCAAGAGAGAAAAGAGACCATAAAAGTATTGAATGGTAAAAAGGAGGAAACATTTATAGAGATAGTATAGAGGTAGCAAGTGATGAAATGTTAAATAGGAAGTGTGGAGTAGGGAGTGGGAAAGTGTGATTGGTCATTGAGCACTGGGGAGTGGCTAAGAGGATATATATGTAATGAAGGAGAGGGTGGGTGAGAATGGGGTAGGCTAGAGGAGTGGAGTGAGCCCTAGCGAATCGGGTTGAAAACACATCGTACACAGTAATCACAGACAAAAAATCTACAGACAGGTAAGGAACCTGTTACTTATGCTGTTGTTTTCAGAGTAACTGTGGCAGCTCAAAAACCTATTATCCTAACCGTAACAGAGCAATGGCTACAACCAAGGATTAGTGAGAATGAAATATTAACTCAGAACTGCAACATAATTGGGGACGACCGCACTACAAAAACACCTTTATAAAAGAATACTTCAACAAAACTTGATTCTGCTCCTGTATGAGCCCAGACTGAGGTACTCTTGCACCTTTTTCTACCTCTAGTCTGTCTATCCCCACTAGTAGCTTACCGTACCCTGCCTTCCTCTACACATACTGCCCCCAAGGTTACATTTCTACCTTTTCCACATTTATTCCAATTACCCCCTCTATCACACCCAATACTCCTCTACACCTCCAATCCTCTGCTTTTGCTGATATAATCTGTTACCATCTTTTTTTTGGAGAAGGCCACCTGTATCCTGGTGCAGGAGCATACAATAGTACTATGTAATTGAAGAGTTACTGGTTCAGGACTCTGTTTGAGCTATTTCATTGCTGCAGGGCTCTGTTGGAGGTTTCTGGTGATTTCCTTGTATTGGTTACTTAACTCTTCCTTGCGCATAGTGCACCATTGTGCACAGATGGACTGAGAGTGGTAAATCTTCGTGGTTATGGATGCAAAAGCAGCAATACACATTTTTTCCCCTTGTAAGCGACTGCTATCTAGCAGAGCAGTTCCTGAGTAGTTCTCAGCTGACCAGTGAGCCACCCAGTGGACATTTTTACTCATTCCTGTCAGCATCAGACCCTGTAGAACACATGATGTGATATTGTCGATCTCATCCTAATTCTCACAGTGGGGGTCTGATCTGATCAATCGGATCAGTCTCGGTCTGTTTGCTAGCTGGAGGACTTTAACCAAGCTCGTGGGCTCATACCCTTTCCATGATGCACCTGGATAATATCTCAGATCTCATTTGCCGTGCTGCGTGGAGGATGTCAATCAGCTCTGGGCTAAGTCTTATATCTCTTTTACCTTTAAAATCAAAGATCTGAAGTAGTTAACTTCATTTGTTTAGCAACCTGTGGGTTACAGATCCAACACGGATCTGAGCCGGCAGCATACCAAGCAAAAAGATCCAAGCTCCAAGCTCCTCCCCCTTACCTATACTACACTGCAACCTCCTTCCAATCCCCAGATCTCGTTTGCTGTGGCTTTGCCAAGCACGGGATTCTTAGAGCTGCAGGCAAGTTTAGCAATTTTTTTCTTCAAACTTCTCTTCTTCTTTACTTGGTGTGTGAGTGTATTTTAATACCTTTCTATGGGTTTTCCTTCTACCTAGCCTTTATATCCCCCTTTACCTTTGGTAGTTTCTCATCCCCTTTGTAGGCCCCTATTTTGCCATCTTTCAGGTGCGCATGTGGCTGTGTGTGTGTGCTTTTGGTATGGCTGAAAGCCACAAAGTGACCTTTTCTAAATGCTCTGAGTGTGGCCATAAGCTGTCGCCAGCTGATGGTCACACTCAGTGTGTGATTTGCTTGGGGGTTACGCACATTTTCTCGGGCTGCCAGATTTGTGCATCCTTTAAACCTCTAGACTTAAGGGATAGGAAGAACAAGCTGATTCTGGCGGGTCTTCTACCCACGGAATCAGCTTCTTCTCCTTCCCTCTCTGTAGCGACAGCCACGGCTGCCCAGGCGACTGGCCTTCTTCCCCTGTCCAGGACTCATCCTCCCACCTTGTCTCAGGGAGAACAAGAGGCCAAGAAAGATAAAAAAGAGAGAAGGGGAAAGAGCGAGAGAAAAAGAGAGAGAGAGAGAGAAAGAAGCCGCAAGTGGCAGGCCGAATTGGACTCCTCGGCCCCTCCAGTGAAGGTGGTCTCTTCTCCTCTAAGAGTGTCCAAGCCTTCTTCCTCACAGCTCCGTTCTCCATGTTTCTCCCTGGAGCTGGAGGAGGAGACCCGACCAGTTTTGAGGTTGTTGTCGCATCGGCAGCTTCCTCCAGGTCTTCTCGAAGCATTTTGGAGGCAGATATGGACCTGATGATGCGTCGATTTTTGCAAACTCAGCTGCAGAGGGGAGTGCTGCTTCCCCCCCCCCCCCGAGGGGGAGTTCATCTCCACTGTTTGCCCCAATAGCTCCTTCTCCGATCCATCACCGGATTTCAGAGTCTTCGGATCCAAGGAGCCCCGGAGCCAGGGGTCGGTGCCGATGGTTATTGCTACCTCCACGCCGGCCATGCCCTCGAGCTTATCAGATCGCCTTTTGGATCCTAGCTGTTCGGAGCCGAGAGCTGGGCGTCAGATCCAAGGGGGTAAGTGTGTCTTCGGCTCCTTTGCGGTTGGAGCACACTGTCCTCTCAGGTCTGATCGCTTCGGCTCTGGCACCAATCCCCTCATCGGATCCGAGGGCCCTGGCCACCTGTCTTAGAGAGGCCGGTTCCTCTTCGGCATTCGACATGGTGGAGAGGGTTCTCTCTGGGGGATCGAGACCACTCACTCTTTCCTCAGGGTCCACCCCTGCTCCCTCGCAGCTCAGTTTGTCCTCCATCATCTAGTCTCCCCAGGGACAGCCTGTGTCATTGACGCCCCAGCCAGTTCCCTTGGAGGAACATGAATCTGTGGGTGAGCCCCCATCGGACAGCATACCAAGCAAAAAGATCCGAGCTCCAAGCTCCTCCCCCTTACCCATACTACACTGCAACCTCCTTCCAATCCCCAGATCTCATATGCCGCGGCTTTACCAACCACGGGATTCTTAGAGCTCCAGGCAAAAGGAGGCACTTGGACTCCCCTGAGTCCCTCACCGAGGATACCGATTTGGAGGAAGGGGAGGTTCCCCCAAATCACCCCCCGACGATGTCTCCTTTGGAGATATTATGGAAATACTCTGCCAAAGGGGGGGGTCTGCCCAACAACCCTCCTTGGACGAGTCTGTATTCCTGGAGGTGTTCGACACAGGCCCTTCTACCTTTTGGGTGTCCCCCCTCGGCCGACCCCCTGGTCGACCTCATTACCACCAGTGGGTGGAAGGAGCAGGATACTGTAGAGCCAATACCTAGAAGGCCCAATAAGGTTCTCAGTCCCCCTGCAGACAGAGCTTCGTTGAGCAAGGGTTCCCCGGTTGATGCCATGGTGGTGGTGGCGGCGGCCACCAAAAAGGAAGTATCCCAGGAAAGCTCTTTGGTCCATCCCCCTGACAAGGAGTGTCGGGCAATGGACCATATTGGAAAGTGGACTTTTGCTTCAGATACCTTTTCTATAAGGGTGTTGAATTATTTGGCCCATGTAATCAGACTGCAGCGGGACCTGGTCAAGGAATACCCTGAGTCTCCCCCAGAGTCCATGTCGGTCGAGGATAAACGGACTTTCTTGGCTCATATGGCCAATCTTAAGTCAGTGTCCAATACTTCTATGCGGCTACTTTCCCATCCCACTGAAGGAGCCGCTAGAGCTAGCGGGTCCGGTATCGCCTTAAGACGTCATGCCTGGCTTCGACTTTGCGATTTCTCTGAACCCTTCAAGGTGTCCTTCGTGAATGCACCCTTTGATGGGTCAACCCTCTTCGGGAAGACCGTCCGCGAGCCGCTGGGCCAGAGCGAGAAAGATGGGAAAATGCTGTCAGCCATCGGAATATGCTTCTCTACCCCTCAAAGGTCCTTTTCTAGGAACCAGCGAGGGCAGAAGAAGATGTGGTTTCAGAAATCTCAGCAGGCCCGGAATGCTCAGGATACCTTCTCTCCCAGAGGCAGAGGGGGACAAGGTGGGTGCCGGCCCAGAGGCAGAGGGGGACCGAAAAACTTTGGGTCACGGGAACCCTTTTCCGACCGACCCGCACAACAGCCCTGAGGGGTTGCCCGACTGCTCCTCTCTGGAGGCAGTTGGGGGGCACTTTTTGAGACACCTGGCTCAATGAGAGTCCATCACAACAGATCGCTTGGTGCTTCAGATAATATCCAGAGGCTATTCAGTCCCCTTCATCAACAAGCCCCCTTACTCCAGATGCCTCCCAGATGTCCCACCCACTCCAAGGGAGGCCACAGCTTTGGAAATAAAAAAGCTGTTAGAAAAAAGAGCCATCCAGCATGTGCCCCCAGACCAGTCCGGATCAGGCATCTACTCCAGGTTCTTTCTGGTGCCAAAAAGACGGGGGACTTAAGGCTGATTCTCGACCTGTCAACAATGAACCTTTTCGTTGCCAAAGAGAAATTCAAGATGGTCTCAATTCAATCCAGCCTGCCCCTCTTGCAGGAGGAGGACTGGATATGCTCCATAGACCTCAAGGATGCATACTACCATATTCTCATGGAAAGACGGTCCAGGAGGTTTCTCCGCTTTCGGCTAAGAGCCAATCATTACTAGTTCAGGGTCCTACCCTTCGGTCTCACCAGAGCCCCAAGGGTGTTCACCAAGGTCATGGCAGTTGTAGCGGCCCACCTGAGGCTCTAGGGCATACAGGTCTTCCTGTACCTAGACGACTGGCTCCTCACCGCCCCCACCAGGCATCTATTTTCTCTAGCCAGGGATTTCTTCCTCCTGATGTCACCCCAGTTGGGGATAACTGTAAATGTCAAGACGTCTTTCCTCCAGCCTGTCCAAGTGTTAAGACTTCATAGAGGCCAGGATAGATACCCTCCAGGCCAGGGCCTTCCTAACATCAGACAGACTTCACAGCATGACTCTGCATGTTATAGCCCTCTTTCAGTCCCCTGTCCCCCAGCAGAATTAGTCCTGAGAGCTTTGGGGTCCATGGCGGCAGCGATCAGTCTGATTCCTTATGCTCGTCTGCACATGAGGGTTCTACAGTGGACGTGGAAGGTCCAGTGCTGTATTCTACACCACCCTCTAGACTTCCCAATTCCCCTCAGCAGGGTTTGCAGGAACTCCCTCATGTGGTGGCTTCAGTCCCGAGCCCTACATGAAGGACAACCTTTTATGTCACCACCCCAGCCCACGGTGACCACGGATGCCTCCCGACTAGGGTGGGGGGGGCATTGTGAGGGCAGGACGGTCTAAGGCATGTGGACTCAGACTGAGACCGTACTGCATATAAATGTCCTGGAGATGAGGGTGGTCCTCTTGGTGTTGCAGGCCCTCCATGCCTTTCTTCCTCCAGGGACTATTGCGATCCATTTGGACAGTATGTCAGTGGTCTGTTATATCAACAAACAGGGGGGAACCAGATCTTACCCTCTTTGCCGAGAGAAGCCATGAGAGTTTGGGAATGGGTGATCTCCACCAACCGCTTCCTGTTAGCAATGCACATTCTTGGTCGGTCCAACATACTGGCGGACAAATTGAGCAGAACTATCCTCTCTCCTTATGAGTGGTCTCTGAATCCTTTTGTAGTGGAACAGATCTTCGTCAAGTGGGGTCAGCCTTGCTGCAATCTCTTTGCATTGCCTTCCAACGCGAAGTGCAGTGAGTTTTTCGCTCTAATTCCTCCTTTGGGAGAATCCCCCAGAGAAGCTCTAGTCCATGCTTGGCCACCTGGTCTTCTTTATGTGTATCCTCCACTTCTGCTTATGACAAAATTTCTGCAGAAAGTTCGCCGGTTGGGGAGCAAGATTATCCTCATAGCCCCATTCTGGCCTCGTCAAGTCTGGTTTCCCTGCCTGCGGTCTCATCTCATAGCTCCACTCTGGATCTTGGATCCCATTCCGGATCTGATTTCTCAGCCCTCGGGAGTGGCTCCTGCGAACCTGGACGGTCTCAAGCTCTCAGCTTGGCTGATCCAGTTCCCCTAGTTACCAGAACTCCCAGTATCTCTTCCCGAGTCAAGTCTATCCTGGTGGCGGCACATAAACCCTCTACAGGAAGATTTACAGTAGCAAATGGAAACGTTTTTCAATTTGGGCTTCACAGAAGAACTTGGATCCTTTCACCGCTCCTGTTTTAGCGGTACTGGAATTCTTGTCTCATATTTTTCAGCAAGGGGCTAGCTCATCTACTGTGAAGGTTCAGTTGGCTGCCATTTCCCATTTTCATATTGGGGACAACTTTGGTTCCCTTGCTGCTACCAGGGTTTGTAAGACATTTCTAAAAGGCACTTTTCTTTTGAGACCCCCTGTTAGAAATTCATCTACGCCATGGGATCTGACCTTAGTCCTTCAGGCGTTAGTTGCGCCTCCATTTGAACCCACAGCTTCTGTTGATCTGAAGTTCTTATCATGGAAGATGGCTTTTTTGGTAACAATTACTTCAGCCAGGAGAGTGTCGGAGCTTCAGGCTCTCTGTATCAAACCTCCATACCTTGTGTTGTATAAGGATAGGGTATCTCTCAGGACTAATCCCTCCTTTCTCCCAAAAGTTGCTTCCAAGATGAACATTAATCAGTCCATTAATTTGCCTGTCTTTTTCACTAATTTCCAGAATAAAGGAGAATATAACCTCTCACACCTTTATCTCTCATTATAAACTGGATTTGGTGTTCATAGGTTCATATGTTCATACTAGGCTGTCTGCCCTAGGGCATTTATAAGCCTAGCCAGAGTGTGTTTGGCTTTCACCACCCATTTTAAATTAATTTTGCTATGCCCTTTTTCGAGGTTAGTATACTCTGCCTCTGTCTAACAGTGACACAGAAGTGATACCCGGGGTAAACCTATGATCTCCCATCCACTCATCAAGATTCCTCTTGAAGAGAGTCAATGAGGGACTCTGCCTAACCTGGACTGGGATTTTATTCCAGAGTGAAAGGAGCCTCTGGGTTATGAATCTGTCCCTCCAGCATGTCCTATTTATTTCAGTGCTGAGGTTCAAGTCTCTCGAGCTCGTAGCTCGATGGGATTTGGATTTTCTGAGGTGCAGCATGTCCATTAATTCCGGGTTGGACATGGCTTTACACGTCAGGCACAGATCGCCTATGAGCAGGCGGTATGCCACTGAGTAGAGCTGGAGTTTCTGTAACCGGGCAGCATATGGCATCTGTTTGAGCCCTTTGATCCTCTTAGTGAGGTACTTTTGGAGTCTTTCCAGTTGCTGCAGGTGTCTGGTAAGGTACATCCCAAAAGGGGCAGTGTACTCAATTATGGGCCTGATGAGGGTTGAGTAAAGAGGCATGATGACCTCCCCTGATCTAGATGTGAATCCCTTCATGATTAGGTGGGCTATATAAAATGTTTTTCTAACCACTTTGGCCACGTGGTTGTCAAATGAGAGATTGCTATCAACTTGGGTCCCCAGGTCCCTAATTACTTCTTTTGTACTTAATGGATTACCACCTATGTGGTAATTTGTGGGCACTTTGTTTTTGCAAAGGGGGTGACTATACACTTTTTGGCATTTAGCTTGAGGCCATGGCTCTAGCACCAGTTGTCTGTTTCTATGAGGCCCTTTTGGAGGATGCTTGTGTCGGCTGGAGAGTCGATTATGGCGCCCAGTTTGCAGTCATCTGCGAACTTGGTCAGCCACAGTCCTTCCATGTTGGCCTGTACCTCCGAGAAATATATACCGAACAAGAGAGGTCCCAGGACTGAGCCTTGTGGGACGCCACTTGTAACTGGTTTGGAGTCTGACATGGCTCCAGCAATTCTAACCATGTGGGTTATGTCATTGAGCCAGTTTGCAACCCATCTAGTGACATAGGGGTTTATATTTAAGCTGGTGAACTTATGTATAATGCCCGAGTGGGTTATTGTATCGAAGGCTTTTGCGAGGTCCAGGTAGGCTGTGTGGACCACCTTCCCCTTGTCAATGGCCTTGGTGACTGTTTCAAAGAAATCAACCAGGTTTAAGAGGCAGGATCTGCCCTTAACAAAGCCGAACTGGGTAGGATCCAGTGTCTGTAGGTTCCCAATATCTTTATTTATGAGGTCCATGATGATCCTTTCCATAACTTTGCAGACCAACAGAGTCAGGCTTATGGGGCGATAGTTTCCAGGATCCGTTGAGGCACCACCTTTGTGGAGAGGGACCACTGTTGCTGTATGCCACTCTTTGGGTACATATCCTGTAGTAAGGCTGAGATTGAACAGTAGTTTTATGTTTGGGTTTAGCTCTTCTTGGAGTTCATGTAGGACGCAGCCCGGGATACCGTCTGGTCCCATTGATGCTGTGTTTTTTGCTTTGGAGAGGGTGGCTCTTACCTGAGCATCTGAGATGTCAGGGGGGCAGCACTCTGCTGGGATAGATATTTGCCCTTTGGTGGGAGGGGAGAAGTTTGCGCTGAACCTGTCAGCTAGGATGTTGGCAATGTCTGTGGGTTCTGTGTATTTTTTGTCATTTTGGACTAATTCTGAGCATATCTGGGAATTCCCAACCAGGTTCCTAACATAACTAAAGAAAGCCTTGTGATTATCCTTAGTGTCCTGTGCAATTTTTCTCTCGAAGCTGGCCTTAGACAATTTTATGAGTGCCCGTAGTATTTTGCTAATACTGATCAGAGATGCCTTCCCTTTTTGGGATTTTGCTCTATCATGTAGTAGCTTCCTCCTTCTATTGTATAGTTTGTTTATGGCTGGGGTCCACCAAACAGGATGTCTGCCTTTGGAGGATTGGGTCTTGGTTTTATTTGGAATTGCATGATCCATGCATTCCTGAAGGTGTTCATAGAATGCGTTTATAAAGGATTCTGCAGTCTGGGCCGTATTTTCCACAGGCCCGGGGAATTTGAAGGATTCCACCTCGGTTTTGAGGAGTGTGAAATTTGCTTTAGAGAAGTTTTTCACTGTGGTTTTCTGGGCAGGGGGTGGGGTCGGGATGTGAATATCCAGTGAGATTAGTTTATGGTCTGATCTTACCAGTGAGGGATACACTTCTGGTCTGGAGCATAGAGTCCCCATGTTGGTGATGATCAGGTCCAGTATGTTTTTCCCTCTTGTGAGCATTTGAGTTTATAAATTCTAGGAACCTTTGGGCTAGGGTGTTGGAGCTAGAGTAATGCTCCCAGTCTATGTTTGGGTAGTTGAAGTTGGTCAATATAATGGTGTTTGGAGAGACCTTCATATTTTCCAGAGTTCTCAGGAAGGCCGAGTGGGGTTCCTGGGTTTAGGAGGGTGGTCTGTAGCAGGCTATAAACTGGAAGGCAGTTTTACCCACTGTTACTTGCACATGGATAGTCTCTGATGCTTCATGCTGTGCCACCAACCTGGAGGTGTGGGTATCTTTGACGAATATTGATACTCCTCCTACTTGGTTGGTCCAAGTTTTGGGGCCGAAAAGCATGGTATGAGGTATAACCTGGTAGTGCTGGGGTGCTCTCGGGAGTCTTGAACCAGGTTTCTGTTACTGCACAGATATCGATGTTCTCCATGCTAAGGAGAGTTTTGAGTGCGTGCATCTTGAGGTTTAGACTTCTGGCGTTGAGTAGCATTACTCTTAGTTTTTTATCCCTTGTGATACCTATGGAGGTGGGTTTGTCTTTTGAGCCTTGCCTAAAAAAGGCACTATGGGGCTAGCAAGAGCCTTTGCCAATATCCGAAAGCCCAGGGGTGACAGGTGCAAGCCGTCCCTAGCGAAGCATCGTGGCTTGTCGAGCATGTCATCCCAGGCTGACAGGCATTGGATCCCCTTTGAATGACACCAATACTTAAGCCAATTGTTGAAATTGATCATCTTGTCTTCATATTGTGGCATCATTCTTGGTGAGGGTAAGATGCTACTCAAGGTCAGGGTCATACTGGCTTGGGTTACATGCTCAGAGAGCTCCTCTATATCTCTTTTCATGTAGTCCAGGGAGGTACGTCTCAGGTCATTCACACCAGCATGGACAATGACTGAGTCATATTTGTACATGCCTTGCTTGTGTTATGTGGCGGATCCTAGCACCCGACAGGCAGCTCACCGTCACCTTCTCCTTGTTCAGCCTGGTGAGCGGGATGTCAGTGTGCCTGATGATAGAGTTACCTATTACAAGTGTTTCAGGTGTGTTGTTTAGCCTTAAGGGCTGTGACTGTTCGGCACACTGGCTTTGTGAGCTATGTGTTGCAAGTGTTTTGTTTTGGGGTAGCGGTTGCTTGGGTGTCTGCTTTGGAGGTGTCTGCTGCTTAGGCAGATTTTTATTTAGAGCCTCCGAGTATGTTTTTGTGTGTTTATGTGTTTGGTTTGCTGTCGTGGTAGGTCTGTGTGAGACTGGAATTGTAGTGAGTGTGGTTTCCTTCTCCTCCTGACTGGTTACGCCAGTACTGAGATGAGAGAGCTTAGCCTCCAGTTTGGCTATATGGTTGCATCTCTCACATTTGTTGGAATTTGTTGGGAGGAGGAGAGGGTTGTCTGTGTACATGAGGCAGTTGTAACATTGCCTCAAGATTTCCAGATTCCCCAGCTGGACTGGAGAGGAGATTGACAACTGACCTTTGGACATGCTAGAATAGTATTGGGAAATCCTTTATAATTGAAAAAAGGGCCAATGGGAGAAAAAGGTACTCAAGGGGAGTTTGTGAGAGTGTAGTGCTTTTATTTTTTTAGGGCTGACTTAGTGAGCAAGTGCCAGGTAACTTAAATGCAATGTGTCACAGGTAACTTAAATGCAAAAACGACAAACAGTAACTTTCTTTCAAGTGAAATAAGTACAGTAAGCAATGCAAATATCACTACGGATCCACAGAAGCGTTGAAAAGCCGTGTTTTAGGTGGAATTAGCGTTTCAGGGAAATAACAAGCAAACAAACAACAAGCATACAAACAAAGCTAGATTCAGCAGGCCTGGATCTAGTCTATGCTACAGCAAACAAGGTGTACCAATTTCATTAAGAAACAGTTCAAATATGCAGGCACTATAAGCCTTTAACCAGAAATTCCCAGCTCAGAAGGGCAGAGTCCAGCCTCTCCTCCCACAAGATTGCAGACCATGAAGCTTCTTAATGTAAAATAACTGGCCTGAAGCCCAAGTGCTTAAACCAGAACTAATACACTTTTAGAATAACAGACACTGGGCCCTCAATCAGCAGTTCCCAACTTAGAAGGATGTAAGCTACCTGTCCTGCCACCACAGTGCAGGCCACAAACCTTCCTAATGTAAAACAACTGGTCTGAAGCTCAAGTGCTTAATCCAAAAGACTGATAGCTACACTTTAATCAAGTTACTACCAAGCAGTAATAAATACAATTGAATACTTTAAAGAATGCCTGGATTAGTGCTCAAGTTATACAAACAAAGCTAGATTCAGCAGGCCTGGATCTAGTCTATGCTACAGCAAACAAGGTGTACCAATTTCAGTAAGAAGCAGTTCAAATATGCAGGCACTATAAGCCTTTAACCAGAAATTCCCAGCTCAGAAAGGCAGAGTTCAGCCTCTCTTCCCACAAGAGTGCAGACCACAAACCCTCTTAATATAAAATAACTGGCCTGAAGCCCAAGTGCTTAAACCAGAATTAATACACTTTTAGAATAACAGACACTGAGCCCTCAATCAGCAGTTCCCAACTTAGGTGCTTAAACCAGAATTAATACACTTTTAGAATAACAGATACTGAGCCCTCAATCAGCAGTTCCCAACTTAGGTGTCTAGGGGAAGGGCTGCCTTTGGCTCTGCATTGCTCCAGAATATCCTTCCTTAAGGGCCTCCCAAGATTCTGGTAGCTGGGGACTCTGTCCCACAGGTTGCTGATCAAATGAAGTTAACTACTTCAGATAAAGAAGTTATGTACTCACCATAACGTTCCATCTGAGTAGGTAAACTTCATTTGTCAGCAACCATCCCTCCCTCCTTCCCCCTGACCTTCATGGTTATTTAGCTGAGCTCAGGGTTTGGACTTATGAGCTTTACTTTGTCCTTGAGTCAGGTGTCTCAGGTTGTTAGTTGTTTTGTTATTATGTGCAGGTGGCAAACACGATCTGAGGATTGGAAGGAGGTTGCAGCGTAGTATGGGTAAGGGGGAGAAGCTTGAAGCTCGGATATTCTTGCTTGGTATGCTGCCGGCTCGGATCCTTGTTGGATCCGTAACCCACAGGTTGCTGACAAATGAAGTTTACCTACTCATATGGAATGTTATGGTGAGTACATAACTTCTTTTTTTCTCAAAAACTTTGCCTTGTAATTGTATTTTGATCTATTTAGCATAGTTTTCCTTTCTTAAGTGTATTCCTGTACTTTGAGGTCCATTTAAGCTAGAGGGCCTCCTGGCCATTTAAATTAGAGGGTCATTTTCCTTCCCTTCCTGCTTTTTGTCCCTTTTACATTTATAGGGCTTCCTTTAATCTTCTTCCGGGGTTTTTTGTTGTGTGTTATTCCCCGTTTTTAATTAAAGGGCTGCTTTTTGTCAGTTGCTGTTGCTGTTATAGTTTAAAAAAAAAGTTTTGGTATCTTATAGTGTTTATAGTGATTGTTAATTATAGAGCTAGGGTTTTTCGACCCTCTTTGCTGCGTTTGTTTTTAAGTAGCTTGGTTGTGTGAATCTGATTAGCAATTATGTCTCAAAAGGAACACAAGCCACTCTGCTTCAAAAAGTGTTCAAAATGCGACAAACAAAAATGCCAATGAGTGACTCTCATTCTCTTTCTGTTTGTTGTCTTGGACCACTGCATCTCCAAGAAGATTGCTCTGTATGCCATGGATTTAACCAATGGGCATTACTAGAGTGCAAAAACAAGTTGATCTCAAAAGGGCTTCTTCCATCACCTTTTGCAGAAGCCCTTTCTTTAGCAGACAGGCCAGACAAGTCTCAAAAAAGGCCTTCTTCTGATAAATCTTTGGAGCCGTCAAAGAAAGTATCTAAATTGTCGGCTCCAAAAGCAGTCTGTGCTCTGACGACTTTAACCAGATCCAAGTCTGATCAGACAAGACCTACTAAATCTCCTACACCTACATCATTAGAATCTCTGACCTTCAGACCACTATCTACCATTTTAGCCAGATCTAGATCTTCTAGTCTCTCTCCTCATTCTACCAGATCCCTTTCAGATGTGGATATGGTGGTGCAGAGACTATTGAAGATACCTACCTTGGCCAAACTCATCCTGGATCCAAGCCCGAGAGAGTCTGAGCAAACCACCAGGGCACCTATTCTTCCTCTGATCCGATCTTCCTCTTCAGAGCAAGAAGTTTCTGAGATCCAGTTTGTTTCCATGTCGGCTCCAAGACCTCCTCCCATCTCTTCAGATCTGACATCTGCTTTGAGTGTCTCCACTTCTTCGGATCAGGAGACCTTTAGGATCCGACACTCTCTGCTCCAATCCTCGGAGCAGATTCAGATCTCCCCGGATCTGACTCTGCCTTTCAGAGCATCTGTGTGGATGAGTTTGGATCCTACTTCTGTCCTCTGCTCCGGAGGTTTCTTCAGATCTGTCAACTCATTTGTACTTGCCGGGGGGCTCTTCGGAGCCGAGCCACATTGCTTTTGAGGCTATGGAAAGAGTTATGACTTTTTCTAACAAGCTACTTCAGAGCTTCTTTCCCCTACACAGGTGCCTCAATCTCTTCATCCCCTTCCACATGACTGCAGAGATCCCAGGCCTCAGGAAACTCCTCCAAGGGGGGTCCCCACCTCTTCCGATCCTTCCCAGAATACCCCTCTGAGGAAGTCCCCCTGAAGAGAACTTGCAAGACAAAGCACCTAGACTCTCCTGAGGAGTCCATCACTTCAGACACTGACTTGGATGAAGCAGAAAGATCCCCACAATCACCCACTGAGGAGGTCTCATTTGGAGAGATTATGGAGATTCTGAAACAACAGGGTGATTGGCAGCCCTCCTGTCCTTCTGCCGAAGAGTCAGTCTACCTGAAGGCCTTCAGATCTCGCCCTTCAACCTCTTGGGTGACTCCACCTTCTGATGAGCTCATAGACCTGCTCTCTTGGAAGGTGTGAGAGACCCTAGATACCATAGAGCCCACTCCTCGGAGGCTAAATAAGTACATTACCACCCTGAAGGACAAGACTTTTTGGACAAAAGGTGTAGCAGTGGATGGAATGGTTGTGGTGGCAGCCACTAAGAAAGAACTCTCTCAGACTAATTCTTCTATCCACCCTCCTAATAAGGATTCTAGGATGATGCATAGATACGGAAAGCGGGTGGTCTCTTCAGCAACTTTCTCTCTTTGATTGCTGAAGTACCGTAGTCACTTTACCAGATTGCAGAGAGCTCTGATCAAGGAATTGTCAGACTCTCTTCAAGGAGCAGATGCTGATGCAGTTAAAGAAAAAGTCAGTGCACAGCTAGCCACCCTCAATGCAGTTACAAACTCCTCCATGAGGCTTATATCATAAGCTGCAGATGGAGTGAGTAGAGCTGTGGGTTCAGGCATCTCTATCAGGAGGCAGGCCTGGATGCGACTTTGCGGAACCTTTCAGATCTTCATTTGTTAACACCCCATTTGATGGCTCATCACTGTTTGGGGCTAAAGTAAAAGAGAAGCTCACCAGATGTGAAAAGAGGGAAAGACTTTGTCTGCCATTGAAGTACGTTTTCCCCCTCCCACCAGATCCTTAACAAAAGGTCAGAGAGGAAGCAGAAAGATGTGGCTCAGGAGACCCCAACAATCTTACCAAAATGTGAAGGCTGCCAGCCTAGCTAGCTAGAATTTTGTAAATAATCCTGTCATTTTAAATATTAATGTAATCCATAGACGTAGCCTACAAATGTAAGAAAACTGTATGTTTTGTACTGAGCTTCAAGAATGTTCATAGGATCATAGGTTGGTACTAGGCTAATGGCCCTAGGGCTTATACAAGCCTAGCCATAACAATTCCCTGGCTATTTCTTCCCACAATATTTACTTCCCTGGACTCCTGGCTCTGACATGATACCCGGGGTAAATTTCCTATCTCCCATCCAGTCATTAAGGTTCCTTTTAAAGAGGGCCAAAGAGGCACTCTGCTTGAAATGTATGGGCAGTGTATTCCTGACTCTGGGATGTCTCTGGGTCAGGAACCTATCCCTCCAGCATGTTTTGTTCTTTGTGATGACAAGGTTTAGATCCCTGGAACATGTGGCTCTGAGGGATTGGGATTTCTTTATGGATAGCATGTCCAACAGCTCTGGGTTTGACATGGCCTTGTATGTTAAACAGAGATTGCCTCTGAGTAGACGATATGCGACAGACTATAGCTGGAATTTTTTAGATGGTCACCATAGGGCATCTGCTTTAGGCCTGTGATTCTTTTAGTGAGGTATTTCTGCAGCCTTTCCAGTTGTTGCAGATGTCTTGAGAGGTACATACCAAATGGGGCATCGTTTTCTATAATGGGTCTAATGAGGGATGAGTACAGTGGGACAATGACCTCCTTTTTTCTGGATGAAAAGCCCTTAGTGATGATGTCTGCTACATAGAAGGATTTCCTGACTGTTGTGGTGACGTTATTGAAGGTGAGGCCGCTGTCCACCTGTGTCCCTAGTCCCTTATCACACTTTCGTCTTTAGTGTACTGCCACCTATGTGGTAATTCAGGGGTTCATGTTTTTTCCCAAAGGGGATAACTATACATTTTTTGGCATTGAGCTTGAGCCATGGCTCTGGCACCAAGCATCTATTTCTGTAAGACCCTTTTGTAGAATATCCACATAATTTGGGGATTCAATAATGGCTCCTAGTTTGCAGCCATCTGTGAACTTTGTTAGCTAGAGTCCGTTAGTGTTTGCGTGTACTTCAGAGAAGTAGATGCCAAACAAGAACGGTCTCAGGACTGAACCCTGAGGTACTCTACTTGTCACTTGTCTGGAGCTGGATTTGGAGTCAGCTACATTTACAGTGTGGGTTCTGTCAGTAAGCCAGTTGGCAGCCCATCGAGTGATGTAGGGATTATTGCCGAGCTAAGTAAGTTTATCTATGATTCCAGTGTGGGGGATGTTGTTGAAGGCCTTTGCAAGGTCCAGATAGGCTGTGTGGACCGCCTTATCCTCATCCACAGCTTTGGAGATGGATTCGAAGAAGTCAGTCAGGTTCAGGAGACAAGATCAGCCCTTCACAAACTGGGTGGGGTCCAGTGTTTGAATGTTGACAATGTCTTTGTTTATAAGTTCCATGATAATACGTTCCATGGCCTTGCAGATCAAGCTCGTCAGACTGATGGGGCGGTAGTTCCCAGGATCCAAGGTGGATGCTCCCTTGTGGAATGGGATAACTGTAGCTGTGTGCTACTCAGTGGACACGAAGCCTGAGGTGAGGCGATGATTAAACATGACACTTAGGTGAGGTGCCACTTCATTTTGTAGTTCATGTAGTACACAGCCTGGGATGTCGTCAGGTCCCATGGATGCTGTATTCTTAGCTTTGGAAAGTGCATTTTTTTACCTGTGTGGCTTTTATTACCAGAATTTGGCAATCTTTCGGTATTTAGGTGGGCCCTTTTGGGGGTGAGAGGGAGGTGAAGTAGTGTACCCTACTGGAAAAGAGTAAAAATGTGTATAAAGTAAATGCCTATGCAAATGTACGTTTTGATAGTAAGAAGCTGGAATATACAGAGTTAACTTGCAAACCCTCAAGAAAATAAGCTGAAATTGTTTATGATTGCATTATCTCTCAGTTTCAGCAAGAAGACAGAATGTCTACAGCTAGAGTTTTTTTTCTGTTGTCTTAAGACAGAAATAATTACTAGGTTTAAAATGTAAAGGTGTTAATTGTTTTACAACTTCCAGTTTCAGGCAAGCTTCTGAGAGAAAAGTATTTTTCATAGAGACATGTTAAAATCTGTTGGTATCTGTTTAACCTGGGGACTAGAGGCAAGGGTCAAATAATGATGTCATTTAGCTAACCCAGCAGTAATGTGTATTATTAATTTAAGAACTATCTCAGAGAGAAAGTCTGCACATTTTGTATCTTGTTTTGGATGTGTAAATATCCTCCCACCAGCAGTTGTTGCTCTGTAAGTAAGACTTAGATCATAGTATCTGCCTTAGAGATAGATAGGAATATAGCAATATTTGTCTAGATGTTTTCTGTATTTATGTGAGACTGTCCTGCAGTGTTGTTTTAAAATATTTCCTGTGATTCTGAACTCTATTGTCACTGTATTGGGTTAATGAGTATTGTTTTATTTTATTATTTATTATTAAAAATATTTAAAAATTTTAATTATGGCTGGTTTTGTTTAGAGCTGTTTAAGCTCTTAAGAGTACTTGCATGTATTTGGTAACACTGTACAGGCCACTCTTAAATAGCCTTAAAGGATAACAACGGGATATTAAAGCAAATTGCTCAACCTGCTGTCTCTTTTAGTCCCCATTGTTTGATACAGCCAGAAGTAATCATCACTGCAGTTTTAAAAAGTAATGCAATCAACTGTTTTACCTCTCAGGCTTCCTACCTTTCCGTACTGTTTTACTTTCACTATGCAAAACAAGTTGAAACCCCCCTAGCTGGCTCTTAAATGATGATGTCACATCTGCCAGAGCTCTTGCTATAGTTACCCAGACGTTTCCTCCCCCAAAGTGATGTAAGCGCTGCCTGATTTGCATGCTCTATAGAATAGCCAGTGAACCTCCCGAATTGTGATGTAAGAGCTGTCTTGCCCAGCCCTGTCTTAACCTAATATTACTGGGTATATGCTGTGTGGAACTCCTTTTCTATGTAAGTGTACCCTGTCGACTGCATTTATCTGCGGGATTTGAGGAAAGTTTGCAGTACCTGCATTTTCTCCAGATTTTGTGTGTGTGTGTGTGTGTGTGTGTGTGTGTGTGTGTGTGTGTGTCTGTCTGTGCATGCGGGGGGGGGTGCGGTGTGTGTGTGAATGCACGCAGGGGGGCTGGTGTGTGTGTGTTCCATTCCTGGAAATATTACAGCAAAATGTCAAGCTAATATAAATTTTCTGAAAAGCCCTACTGATGTGACAAAGCACAGTGAGGAAGTACAGGCAAAAGTACAGTAACAGCTGCATAATTTAAAAAATGACCATGCATAGACATTAATTGCATATTTTTACATAGGAAGCAAATGTTTGTTACAATTAATAGAGAACACTACATAAGATTACATGAAGTATGAGAGACTGTAATTTTCTTAAATTACCACTTAAAAAAACATGCAACTGCTGTCATGCAAGTCCTTGAAATATATATTTTTTATAGTCTATCATTTGTTAGCTATTTAACCACAGTTTAAGGAAAAAACTGGGAGTTTGGTTTGCAGAGAAGTGATTTTCCCAGTGCTATAGAGCTTGAATCTAAATTTGACAGGAGGAGTGCAAGAAAAAAGTGGCCCACTGTAAGGAAAGAAAGGCTGTAAGAAGCAAACAGTACATTAGTCTGGTCACCAGCTGTGAGCTGTCAATCACATGCAGATAATGAATCAAATTACTTTTAGCTCTTTGACAGTTAGGGAAGGTAGGTGTGAAGGGGGAGGGGACTTACCTTGAAGAACTAGATTTCTTTTGTCAAGCCAGAATTCTAGTTAGCATTTCTAAGAAGAAGCAGCAATAAAGTGCACTTTTCAGTTCTGTTCTGTGGCATTTGCACTGCTTGGGTTTGAAGTAGTCATTGAAAAAGGATAAAATGTTAACCAAAACTAGGTGTTTACAACACAGTAGTGAATGCTGTAAATGAGTGCAGTAACAGGAGCTCTAGGGAAATAGTGGCAGATGTGATGCAATTTTTTTGAGACGAACAATGCGTACTGGAATACATAGAGGCAGACTACACTTTTGGAATTCCTTCAGTATGCCAGATCCCATGTGGCTAGACTCAGAAATTATGTATAAAAATATCTAAAAACCTGTAAATAGTCCCAGAGTGGTGTTAAAATGTAGGAAACAACAAACCATGATGAAATAAACATTTTTTTTAGTCTGAGGGTGCGGTTGTCCTTTAAAGTCGTGGACACACTTACCATTTGCATAATAGTAACATTACACAGTAGACTTGGTTACCTTTTGGGAAGGGCCTTTAGTAGCTGATAAGTAAGAGTGGTTGGCAGTGATTTCTACCTTATAGTTTGGGCAGATGGGGGCATAGCTAGTGAGCCTGTGCCAGTCTTCCCCAGGAGTGTCTGTGCAGTTGTATACAAACCAAATCTCAAAGAGTGTGTGTGTGTGTGTGTGTGTGTGTGTGTGTGTGTGTGTGTGTGTGTGTGTGTGTGTGTGTGTGTGTGTGTGTGTGCGTGCATCAGCAGGGGCAGGGACACGAAGTACTGGTTGGACAGAGTGGGTGCTGGAGGTTTTGGCTTGACCACTTGGCTGAGATCTTAACCATATAGCTGTGCTAGTTGGGAGTCTTGGGGATCTGGAGAGAGAGGGAGAAACCATCTCCAGACTGACTGTGATCTATAAAGTCAAAAACAATAAAAAACTGCACCAAAAAATTCAAATAAAACACAAGTAGCACACAGTAGATGAGCCACCAGGTCTGTTTAATCCTGGTACCTCAGCATTTCGCTTTCAAGGGATGTTTCTTTGTGATACACCAACAACTTAAATAGTAATTCATTTGAAAAACATTTCAACTAAATAATTAAATAATTATCTCAATACATTAATTAACTATTACAAATGCAATCACAAATGCAATCACTAAATAATACCTTCCCCTTTATAAATATTCTTGCACTTCATAAATCCTGACAAACATGGGGTATTTTGTGAATATATACAAAAACATTTTATAACTATATATAAAACAGCAAAAACTACAAAATTATTATACCCAACTTGATAGGAAAATAACCCTCTAAATCTAGCACAACAAATAATACAATTCTTATTATTTTATTTTCTCAAAGTACATGCTTTAGAATTTCATTGACACTTCTTGATTTAATCCACCTGGATATAAAGTGCAATAGTTATAAATAAATGTGGTCTCTAGATAATTCAGCCTAGAGTGAAATGTACCCCCTGCTGTCTCAGCCTTGGCCAAAACACTAAAAAATAGAGATGAACCATTACCCCCATGGACAGATGAAAAACGAGTAGCTACTCGACTTTCCCTTTTGTTATTCCTAATATCTAAGAGATGTTCTCTAACTCTTATCCTAACTTGTTTCTTGCTCCTTGATTACTGGGCCAGTGCAGCAGCGTCATATAAGACACTCAAGGGGAAAGTTCTCCCCGAGGCGGGAGGGGAGGGGCAATAATGAAAGACACTGCTTTTGTGGCAGAGGAGGTCCTCAGAAGCAGGGCTCCAGAGATACTTTCTTTGGCAGACCCTTTCAGCAGTCCTGAAGGAGTACCTGATTGTCCACCTCTGGAGGCAGTTGGGGGGCATTTGTCCTTACACCTAGCAACCTGGAAAGTCTCAGTGGGGACATGTGGGACAAAATGGGATAGAATGCAGAAGTAGAAGTGAACAAAGTAATTCCACAGTAAGCAGAAATATTGTTAATCCAGATGTTGCTATTGGTAACCAACTTTGCATTTCAATGCTTCATATAGAAATCTAGAACATGCTGCCCACGTAGTATAAATGGCTTATGCTGCATTAAAATGGATGTGCTGATGATATTGCCCTAACAGTTCCAGAGATAGATCAGCTATGAAGTAGGGAATGACTTGAAAAGAGCAACAGGCTCATAGTTACTTCACTATTCATGCAGCCTAGGCCACAGTTCCACTTGATCCAAAACAATGTCAGGTGAAGAGACTTAATCAATGCCCCGCAGTATATAAGTTAGGGTGGCAAGTTTCTAAGCATGTTTTCAGGTATTTAATATGGCAGGGCTGTAGTCCTCTTCAGTAACTGTTAAACAGAGTTACAATGTTAACTATATGCTGACATCCTTTACAATCTGATCTTCTAGGGCAGACTGTAGCACAGTAATGTGCAGCAGTGAGTATATAATGTTTGCTGAAGACTGGACATTTGTGGTAATCAGTCCAAATAATGCAAAACAAATCACCTGACAAATGGCAACCTCCTTGCCATTGATGGAGGCTGTAAGGAAGGTACTGCAAAAATATGTCAATAAAATGCAATATATTCAGACTATATGACACTATCCAGGCCATATTAATGAATCTATTGAATTTTTAGTGCAATGAGTAAAGGGAAACAATTAATGAAAATATAATCGATGCAGCAGCTTTTCTTCAATAAACATCAATGTCATACTTAAATTGGAAGTAATACTGCACACCACATACTTATTTGATTGGTGTCCGCAAACATGTTTGTAGGACACTTGCAACTCATTTTGGATGAACCTAGGACTTCCCTGTAATCAACCAAAGCTATGCCCTCTAACATCAGTCAGTATAGGTCAGACCTACTTGGATGACTTGTCATGCTGTTGTAGCATATGCCTCCAGAGTCAACAGAGGAAGACTATGAATTTCTTGGCATGCTTTACTCGGTTACACTGACATTTAAAGTCTGGCACTGAGAGTGAGTAAGCCCTGTCTGTACTCCATAATACTCAAGTGGAAGAAGATGCTTGGTTGGTTTGAAGACCTGGGGGTAGGGTGGAAGTGAGTGGTGCTTCAGTCAGCCTCTCAATTCAAGAAAGCATATGTTTGCATGTAAATGTTATAACTATAGATAAAGAGCATTAGCTTGGTCCAGCCAATCTGATGATAGTTACCTACTGTGCTGCTCGTGTGGAAGCGCTTGTGACTTAGCAGTGCCTTCCATAATAACACAGATGTTAATGTCAGGCACAAGGTAGGCTGTCACCACACAGGGAATAAATGGTTCATGAATGATTTTCACCCTCTACGGATCAAGTGCACCACCCTAGGGCAACAAGAGCCAATGGGTAGCAAGCAGTGAGAAAGTAAAAATAAATAAATAAAATAAATATAAATATTTATATATATATATATATATATATATATATATATATATATATATATATATATATATATATATTATATATAAAAGAGATAGTGGTTACATAAAGTTATGAACTGCAGTTCTCTTCCTGTCTGATGCATCTCAGTACTAGTAGAAGTAAATTGCTGACCTACTTTCAGTTGCACATCATTTGGATTTACTGCCCTGTACCTCAACAGGAGACTGAATCACGACTCATGCTAGCGCCAAGGTACAAAGGGATGGCTCTGTCATTGCTACTGTAATGACTTATGCATGATCATTGGATTGGAGACTGGAGGAGACAGGCAGGGAATGCTGGGAATTCACTTTTACTGAGGGAGTGCCCCGTGGGGAAGCCCAAAAGTGTGGTCCTTAGCACAGGGTTATGAGACCATGATGACATTTCATCTGTAAAAAGTTCATGTATGCGTTTGACTTTTTCTGAGTACTGCATCTCTGTAAATGTATATATATATGCCCAGGTCTGACATAGTGGGGATAGTGCAATTCTGACTACTGAACAGGAAGGGGTTTGTAGGAATAATCAAAAACTCATAACTCCCTGTAGAGTGATGGTTAAATTGTGAAACTGTTACTTGTACTTCTTCTATGTCAACTGACACTAGGAACAAAGAGAAAAATTATATAAAATATTTACAACTACTATTCAAAGAAGATGTCAAAGCACAAAAAACAAATCGGAAATTGCAGCATTGTTCTGTTGGTAGACTTATGCATTGTGTGCAGTGTTTATAACTCTGGAGTCAATAAGCTGCAAAGTTGGATTCAGCATACATTGTCACCACCCAAATACAACCCCTGTCCTTCAAGGAGAATATGTCTAAGAAACCGTGTAGTACAAAGTCCAAGTAGAAGCAGCACATCAGACTAACCTTGTTTCCTTACTGTCAACTCTCTGCAGTTAGTGTTTCCAATATGCCGCACTGACATTATTGTGGTATTTATGCATAACGAGACAAGAGACTGAGCATTTTCAGAATTGCACAGAACTGTTGTCAAGGGTATACTGTCATAACCTTTTCAAATACCGTGTCCGGATCATGCATTTTATAGGAGTGAATTAATATCAAATGTGTTGCTCTGAAGTAAAACGAAGAAATTCCCAAAACAATCAGCTAAAATGCATTTTTATTTGATGTTATACTATCAAGTATAACTTCACTCAAAAATGTCACATGGGTTGCTGTGTTGCAAATAATGACCTAATGCCTAAGGACTTGTCATCTACCGGCACTACTGCCATCCAGCCCTTTGCAAATATTGAGCAACCCACACTGGCAGAAACTCTATATCGGGATATAGTGGTTCAAGAAAAGAAGACAAGAGTAACATTGATCATTGAAGTTGCCACACCCAGTGACTACAGTGTCTCGCGTACAGAAAGAGACAAAGTCATAAAATATCAGGATCTGCAGGCAGAAATGAGAACAATGTGGAAGAAAGATACCCAGATAGTTCTAGTAGTAGTAGGAGCAACGGGTCTTATAAAAAGGTACCTATAGAAGGAGTCATTACTAGGCACATTGTGGGTGCTCCAAAGAGCACTTTTGGCTGACATCAAAGATTGAAACAATACTAATTTCATGAACTTTAATTGTACTTTGACTTAGGAATGAGGTCCATTCCCGTCATGGTATTAGAAACCCAAACATGTTGGAGAAATTAATGGCAAGAAACTCTCTCAGTGCTGTGGAACTTGGAACATTTAGTTATGCCCATTTGCGGCTAGGCAGCCTAGTTGCTACAGTCTATAGCTCCCTGCACGGAGTGCTTCAGTTTCAACTCTGGCTTTAGTTAAATAAAAAAAAAAAAAAAAAAAGTTTAACAAATAGCTACGATGCAGCAGAAACAGCTGCCATAGTGCAAAATGCAGGAAGAACAGCATAGCATGAAGGTAGTTACAGTACGGGATTAGCACCCCTGGCAGCCCAGTTACAAAAGTATATACCTCCCTGCATGGAGAGCTTCAGTTCCAGCTCTCCAGTTTTAGTTCAGTTCTTCATCAGAGACCAAACTAAACTCACTAAAACTATCTCTCTTAAACACATCAGATACACTAAAAATTTCATGGCTGATGACCTTAATACAGCTCTTAAACACTCTAACTGGTCCCCTCTTTTAACACTTCCTTTAGATGAAGCAGTTGAGTATTTCAACACTATCTTCTTAGGACTTCTCAACCAACTTGCTCCACCAAGACAGATCTGCACTAAAACTGTCTATGCCCCATGGCTTACCAAGAGCACTAGGCAACTTATGAAACAAAGGGACAAAGCATGGGACACCTGGCACAAAAACAAAACTACTCCTAATAGGCAAACATTCTTACAAATGAGAAACACTGTAAAAAAGCAAACCAGACTAGATAAGCAAAAATACTATTGTGAAATTCAAACTAAGCATAATACCAAGCCAGAAAAGTTCTGGGCCACTATAAACAGTATTCTCCAACCAGGTAAATCACCAACTCCTCATCCAAACATAGACACCACCTCTATAAACACAGCCACCCAATTCAATGTGTTCTTTACCAACTCTATATTAAAGCTGTCAGCAGACACATGCTCCTCAACCCCCACTATACTATATAACCCATCAAATAATGCTACCTCCTTCTCCCTTCAACCTGTACCAGCTTACACAATCTATAGACACCTAACCAAACTTAAACCCACCACCTTAGCAGTAGATGAACTACCTGCCAAATTCCTACAAATAGCCGCCAAAGTCATTTCCTACCCATCACTGTAATCATTAACAGATCAGTCTCAGAACAAAAGGTGCCACTTCTCTGGAAAATCTCCTACATTATACCAATTCACAAAGGGGACAACTCCACTGACCTGACAAACTACCGCCCTATAGCTATACTTTTTCCACTGACTAAAATAATGGAAAAATGTATCCACACCCAGGTCCTAACACATCTCCTCTCCAGCGATCTTCTTGCTGAAACTCAACACAGATTCCGCCCCAGCCATAGCACTACCAGTGCACTCATCCATTTTAGTAACCTAGTAAATATGCAGCACAAAAACGGCCAGCTAGTGTCTGCAGTTTTCCTTGACTTATCAAAAGGCATTTGACACAGTCTCCCACACAAAACTTAATAACATCACTCTCAGAATTAAAACTAACTACCCCCACTTAATTATGGTTGTAGGACTATCTCTTCCAACTCCAACAAGCTGTTCAATGGAAAAAATCCCTTCCCCCCCTACTTCCTGTAAAACTAGGAGTACCCCAAGGATCCATCCTAGGGACCCCTACTTTTCACTATATTTACAAATAATCTTCACAAAGCCACCCCTCAAACAAACCTGGTTCAGTACGCTGATGACTCCACCTTAATCTGCTCTGCCCCCACCCTCCATCAACTTCAGATCAAGACACAAGAAGCCTTTACATCCATCAAAACCTGGCTAACAAACTCCCAGCTAATACTAAATCGTAAAAAGACCCAACTTATGCTCTTTCGTCCTTCTAAAGCAGCAGCACCTACTCCCCTGTTCTCTATTTCTGCATTAGATAATATCCCTATCTCCCCTTCACACAAATTAAATTACTATTGTTCATTATTGACAATAATATGAAATTTGACAAACGCATAGCTCATGCAATAACCAAAATCAACAAAAAACTAGGTACTCTTTACAGATATAAAAACTTCCTAACTAGCAACAGTAAGGTTACCCTAGCTTGTACCCACCTTCTCTCTACCTTACAGTATGCTTCTCCTGTCCTAATTAATTTAAAAAAGAGTGATTTAAACAAGCTGTCAGTATGCTACAACAAAATAGCAAAATTCGCCACAAACTCCTCCTACCGCACCCGCCACTGTCAGACCCTTAAACAGCTTTCCTGGCTTGAACTCCCTAACACCTTAGCTCTAAATCAACTTCTTCTAGATCACCAAATACTGTAGCAACCTGACAAAACTCCAGCCTTACAAGACCTGATCATCTTCTACTCCAGTAACTGAGAACTTAGATCCACTAACAAGGCACTGATCACAATCTCCAAAAGCCATTACAACTCTAACTCCCTGTATTCTAGCAACATTGCCAAGACATGGAACTCCCTACCCACTACAAATCAGGGTGCAACCTAATAAAACCATCTTCAAAAAACAGCTAATTTCCCACCTAAACAACTCCTGGACATACAGCTGCCTAGCACCTGGCTAACATATTCTAACTCCTTTCCCCTATCCACTATCCCACCTCTTTAAAACTCCCACAGATGCACTATATATTATCACGTTACTTACCAACTCACTGTTGCCTACTCCCCATTGCCCCATCTATACCCACTAACTCTCCTCTGGACTAAGCTGAAAAGCTTTCCCTTAAAATGTCAATACACCTCATATGAAATTGTCTATATTCTGCTCCTTTTATAGTTTTTCCTTTCTTGTCTTATCTTCGGTACATCTTCAAGATTATCTTTACGGAACAGTATGTATGAACAACAGTCAAATGTTACTACCTGCTATACTTTTAATTGTATGTCTAAACCACTATGCTTATGTAAATATTTTATGCAAGCATATGTTATTGTCTGCTATATTTTTATAACTGAATGTTTAAATATCTTATGTATAGTATGTTAGCAATTGTTCTGGAGCTTTTCTCCCCGGGCCTTTGCTGAAAATGGACAGCTCTGTCCAGTCGGACCTTCCCGGTAAACAAATGTAAAATAAATAAGTTAAAGAAAAAAAAAAGGTTTAGCAAATGCCTGTAATGCAGCAAACAGCTGCTATACTGTAGACCGCAAAAAATACAACCAGAAACACCAAAAACTTCACCTCTCGAAAAACATCAAAAGCACATCACCATGGAAAAAACAATTCAAGGAGATGCTGCAAACCTTTTATTTCACGTTCTGGTACCTCAGCCATTCGCCTTCAGTGGAACAATTTACTGCAAAAATTCACCTCCTTAAATACCAAACATTACAAACAATTACATTCGATTAATTACTCAATTAAATAATCAGTGACATATTTAATAATTACAATTAGCTGATTTCCTTAAAGTGCAACCACATAGTGCAAATCCAAACAGCTTAAAAAGGGAAAACATTGTATATACATCAAAATAAAAAACAAGCACATGTAATATGATATAACCCTGTATTCTAAACATAAATTAATAATTCATGTGTACAAATACATAAAAAACATGTTTTAATTCATGTGTACAAATTCTTATTTCATTTCATAAACACTCTTACCATGATCTTATAAATTAATGTACTCATGAAAAAAATCCACATTAGCCTATCAATTAATCAAAACCATAATTTATATTGTTTTGAAACTGACTATTTTAAATTGATTATATCATAGATTAATTTTAGTTTTAAATTTTATTCTAATTTTAATCTTACTGTGCTCATTCTTTAATCCTACTATCTTAATTTTTACAAAGTTATACCACTATCTAAATTCATTCCCCTAGGACTTAATGTGTGATAATTAACTATCATCCTATACTCAAGTTTATTCAATTCCCTTTTAAAGTTGCCATTATAAACTTTAGGTTGTGCTAGTACACTAAAAATCAATCCCCCCATATATCCTTTATGTACTGATAATATCTCCAATGTGTTCTAAAATCCGAACCTTAACATGTCTTTTAGTTTGCCCTATATACCACAATGTCTTAGGGCAATTACATCCAATAACATAAATCATTCTACATGAGTTACAATTGAATTTCTCCTTGGTAAAATATGATTTTCCATTAATCTTGCTACCATGCAGATTTTTGGCCTCATCACATACAGAACATTTCTCACATCTATACATGCCAACTGGTGTACCATCCCTGATTCCATAGATTTTTCTATTTAGCAGTTCTTTTAAGTTATTGTGCCTGCCATATGAGAAAGTTATATGTTTGGGAAAAAGTTTCCCCACCATAACATCCTCAGTCGCTATGCCCCAAAATTGGCTTACTGTTCTTTCCAAAATTTCAGAAAAATCAGAAAACTTGGTTACAAAAAATAGCTTTTCCTCTTCTTGCAACCTGTCTCCCTCTGCATAATGACAACCTACTCTATACCCCTGTTTACAAACCTTCTGTTGGGCTCTAGAGAGAATAGTCTCAGAATAACCTCTTAATAATAGTATTTCATGTACCTCACCCATGAAGACTTCTCTACATTCTTTTTCAGAAGTATTAAAGAATATTCTTCTAAATTCACCATACGGCAGTGCTCTAAGCAAATGTGGGGGATGCATACTGTCAGCATGCAGAAAATTGTTCACAGAGGTTGGTTTTCTGTATGGTCTGTGTTGAACTTTGCCTTGCCCATTTATGTAAAACTCTACATCTAAGAAAGCTGTATTATTATTGTCCATACATTGCCAAAAAAATTTAAGTCCATGTGTATTCCCATTAAGCTCCTCCATAAATTTGTCAAACTGCAACTTATCACCCCTGCATACAAAAATAAGATCATCTATATAACATTTGTAGTACACAACATTATTTACAAAAAATGGATTTTGAAACATGAACTGTTTTTCAAATTCACCCATGTATATGATGGCATACGATGGGGTAAATGCTACCCCCATTGCTGTACCTCTGAACTGTAAATAAAATTATTTTTTCCACAGAAAATAATTGTGGGTCAAACTAAACTCCAAAAGGGACAGCAAAAATGAAGTATGGGGTCCTTCCCCTCATTACTTTCATCACATCCTCCAAACCCCATCTTTTCTGTATATTGGTATACAGCGCTGTAAAATCAATGGTAGCCCAAAAGTAATTCTTGTCCCACTTCATGTTACACAGGTCCTTACAAACTTCACTAGTATTTTTGATGTGGGATACAACATGGGTCAAATATGTTTTCAAATGAAAATCCAAAAATTTGTTGACTTATTCTATGTATGAACCTATACCTGAAATTATTGGTCTACCAGGAGGATTTGTAACATTTTTGTGAATTTTGGGTATAGCATAGAAATAGGGGTGCTTAGGTTCCTTTACAATTAACTTCTTAACATCATTTGATTTCAGAAAACCTAAACGTTCCCCTCTTTCCAATAATTCACAAAGTTCCTCACTATACTGTTGCACCGGGTTTCCAAATAACGTTTTATAAACAGTTTCTTCAGATAGCAAATCCAATACCATATTTTCATAATGTTCAACATTCATAATAACCCAATTACCCCCCTTGTCTGCTTCTTTAACAACTATTCTATCTAGCAATGTTTTTAGTTCCTTAAGCGCAAGCCATTCATTTTTGCTAAGATTATAGTCTTGATGTTTTTTACAGAAACTACAAAATTCATGTTCAATCATAGCGCAAACAGTGTTTTCAAAAACATTGATGGCATTCCAATATTTTGGAAACATAAAAGTGCTGTTAGAAGGGAAATTGGGTATAGAAATAAACCCATAGCATAAAAGTGCTGTTAGAATGGAAATTGGGTATAGAAATAAACCCATAGCCCAAACATAAGTCCCCACATTCATAATCATCATGTTCACTGTTTTCATCTAAAAGCGATATATCCAACTCAACATCATAAGTGCTCAAATTTAACAATTCATCATTGTCAGAAATATCACATATATCCTGATCACATTTTTTCTCTCTATCATGAAAAAAGGCTGTCAAATTTAATTTACGAATGAACCTCTTAACATCTACTATAATGTCTGCTAATGTGGGAGTCCTAGTGGTACAAATTTGTCCCACATCAATAACACACTTTGCATTTCAAAAGTCAAACATTCATCTGATAAATTAACCACATTTAAAGCGGCATCAATAGAATGCGATGCACATGAATGAGGCACAATTACATGACTAGAAGACTCAGTTGTATCAGGCAGCAAATTTTCATTTACCAAGTTAAAACATTCATTAGATGAATTGACCATTTCTGAAACAACATCAGCAGAATAAGCTACACATGCATAAGGCACAATTTGATTTCTAAATGACGTTAGATTCGGTAACAAACTTTCATTAACTACATTAATATCAGTGTTCATATTAACAGAACTCACTACAGGGGGTTTCAAAAGTGTCTTTACTGTCTCTGCTTCTACTTACTGTTGTTCCATCTCCCTCAATTCTTCCTGGAATGAGTTTTTACTTGAGAAGGTGCTGAGCTGGAACCTGGAACGTTTCTTGTATGTCCCTCTAATCTTTCTGGTGAACTTTCATTGACAATGTTCTCAAAAGATGCACTTTTTCTGCTCCCACTGGTTTCAGCTGAAGAACAGGATGATCCACTAACATTTTTACCCATACGCTCCCTGGGTTTATAGCGATGACGTCGTCCTCTCCGCTGCCAGGAGTAAACACTATTAGTCTCAAAATCCTTCACATCCCTGTTTAATTTGCCTTTTTTCCATTCAAACACATTTTGTTCTACCTTGTTGAGTCTAGCTTTAATGTCCTTAAATGTGCTCTGAAACACATTGTTAGAAACAGTTGCCATCAATTCATTTTTTAACATAGTGATTTCCCCCTGCAATTTGATCAAAATTCAAAGCCAGTTTAAAGTGCACTCCAATGCCACCTATCTTCATACACATAACAGATCACTCTCATCTTCAGTGAACCCACTGGGAGGCAAATGATCAATGCGAAGCACCCTGGGCGTAATACCCAAAGATACATATTTCTCCAGAAATTTTAGATCATAGAAAACAGTCACTTCTTTAGACATGAGTCGTTCCAACACCCTAAACTTCTCTATGACAGTATCATCTTCAAAAGCCAACCAAAAGTCTGCACAAGCAGTCTTCTGCTCTTTCTCCACCACGAAATCAGCAAATAATATTCCATCATTAATAGTGGAAATGGTAGCACTGTCCAAACTCATGGTTGCACAAATCAGAAAAAATACAACCAGAACCAATAAAACTTCACCTCTCGAAAAACATCAAAAGCACATCACCATGGAAAGAACATTGCAAGGAGATGCTGTAAGCCTTTTATTTCACATTCTGGTACCTCGGCCATTCTCCTTCAATGCAACAATATACTGCAAAAATTCACCTCCTTATATTACCAAACATTACAAACAATTACATTCAATTAATTAGTCAATTAAATAATAAATTACATATATATAGTGTAGACCGCACAATGAACATACTGTACGTTGATGTACAGTACACTGGGTAACATCTATGTAGTGTTATAGAGAGAAGCTACGTATGTAGTAATTAAAAGCAATTGTCTTAGCTTCTGTAAAATGTTGCAAGAGTGTCTTACATGTGAGAGCAATGAAGCACTGCAAGATAGCTTTTTGAAGGATTTAAATTCCAGTACATTTCCTTTTTTCATATGTCACTCCTTATTTTGTCAGCCGCGGTGGTGCAGCAGTAGCGTTGTCGCCTCACAGCAAGAGGTTCTTCCGTTCGATTCTTGGCTGGAGCGCCTTCTGTGTGGAGTCTACATGTCTTCCCTGTGGTTGAGTGGTGTTCAAAAGACATGTGTGAATGGGTGTGCCTTCGTTGAAGGTTGGGCGTCGAGCTAGCACCTTGGCGCCATAAAAATCTACTGCCAATCATTAGCAGACCGGAGTTCTGCTGTGGCGACCCCTAACTGGGAAAAGCCGAAAGAAGAAGAACAACTCCTTATTTTGTCTTGGCTAAATCCCTCCTGCCCATGTTTTCCATTTGCAGGAATATCTGGAAAAACTATACCATAAACCTGTTTTTGGCTGGAGAATCCCACAAAAATAACTCAGTGGTTTGTACTGCAGCTATGCATAAAACGAGTGATAAAACAGATATCAGATAAGATATGCTATTACTACATTAATCCACACCTTCTTTTCCTTCAAATTCTTCAATCTGCAGCAAACAGCTGCTATAGTATAGAGCACATAATGAACATATTGTACGTTGATGTTTGGAGCATCAGGGTAGTTACATTAAGGGATCAGCACCCCAAGCAGCCCAGTTGCTACAGTGTATACCTCTCTGCACTAAGCACTTCATCACTTCATGTTTCGGCTCTCCAGTTTTAGTTAGAAAAAAAAGGGAAAAAAAAGGTTTGGCAAATTGGTATGATGCAGCAAACAGCTGCTATAATGTAGACCGCATGACAAACATACTGTATGTTGATGTACAGTACACTGGGGAGCATCAGGGTAGTTACATTAATGGATCAGCACCCCGGGCAAGCCCAGTTACTAGAGTGTTGTCCTCCCTGCCTGGAGCACGTCAATTTTAGCTCTCCGGTTTTAGTTTAAAAAAAAAAAAAAAAAAAAGGTTTAGCAAACAGCTATGATGCAGGAAACAGCTGCTACAGTGCAGACCATTGCTTTACAGTACAGAACACTGGGGATCGGCAACTTTTGTTTCTATCCGGATTGCATTACATCAAGTTAGTTACAGCAAGAGATCGGTATTATACGTCTCACACCTCTTAGTGCAAGAAATCTGGACAAAGTCATTATTAAAAGTGGGACGATGGTCCAAAATAGGGACACTTGGTAAATACTGCTCTTACAAACTTCGAAAGTTGATAGAATAACAGGTTTTCATTAGCACAAATTGTTCAAAGGGTACACATCTGATACCAAAACATCTGTCATTATTTAAATACAGTCATTAGTGGTTTGCCTCTAATTTGCCAGAAAATCACAGTGTTATGAAAGAAGGACCAAAAATATGAGGCAAAAATCTGGACATTCTGTGATATGCTTGTCATGTTAAGAAGTATGATCGGCACATGAAAGTTAGCACTTACCAAGGAAGTTATTCAATCTGTCCTAAATACTTCAGAAAAAAGAAGGGTTTGGAACCAAAATAGGGTTGTGTTCTTTTTCCCAAGGAAAGGAGAATAGTCCTGGCAAAGGTCATATTTAAAGGGCTGAGGGTTGGGAAGGGGGTGTGTATGCTAACGTCACACTGAGGATGGTACTGTACTAGCCAGACTGAGAGTGGGACGCTCCTGTATTAAAAATAGCAAAATTGGTAGAAAACTAAGGGGAAAGGTACAGAAAGAGTGAGACAGATGCATTTTGTACTAATTAAAGTATGCATTGGTGGAAAAAATAACAGTGTGTTCTGGAAGCTGCAACTTTGACACTCTCCCTTTAAAAAGATGTTCTGAAAGCACCATTGGTCAGATGTCACTAACAAAAATCAATTCAACATTCTTCACTGTTACTAAAAGAGAGTTGAAAAAACTTGAATTTCTTTTCTTAAGCTTCAAAATTTTCATTATGAATATGCTTTACAGGTTTGCCTTCAAGCAATATCTTGTTAACCCGTGTTCTTATTGGTAATTGTTTTATATATAACTTCACTATTAATTTATATTTATGAAAGTAACTATTAACAAGTTGCCTCTGGTCCATTTTTTAACTGTTTGCAAGGATGCTTCTCTTCTTACAATTAGTCAGGCCTTGTGATTCATTTCTTACCCAACGTTAATGAATCTTTTTCTTTTAATAGTGTGTGCTCTGGTCCAAACTGTTGCAAGTAGATACTTCATTCTTACATATGTTCATCATATTGATCACTTCTGTAGTAGCCTTAGTTATATGGGTTATATCCTGCCAAGGATATAACAGCCAGCCAAAGCTTCAGGGCACCTTCTATGTGATCAAACCATTAGGCAGCTGAAGTGGAGTTGCCTAAGAATACTGGTTTGAGTGCCAAGCCCTCCAGAGCTTTCCTGCCACCAAAAAGAGAGCTCCTTCATGGGTTTTTAAGGATTGATGGTTGACTTATGCTGGTCCATTGCTGCGCAGATAAGTTCTCTTTGGGGGGAAAAAAACTTCCACGTTTTGAATCTATTCTTCAGATTACTTTCCTGGCTTTGGAAAGTTTTTTTCTTGGAGTCCATGTTTTTAATGGACTGTCATGAAAGTTAACTGAACCTTTAAATGGGAGAGTACTTTTATTTTGTTAGTTTAAAAGTAATTAAAAGCAATTGAAAGTCATTTTCCAGTGTAGAAACTGTATTTATTTTACTTTTGGGGGGTGGCAAAATGTATTAAAGTACTTTTTACCATGTTTTTCTTGGGGAAAAAGTGTCTTTTAACAACTTCAAATTTTTAGTGGCGTTTACTTCTTTTCCTGTGGAAAGAGGCACCATTTTTGGCTTGACCATGTAACAAATTACTGGTCTCACTGTCTGTCCTGGTACAAAATAATGTTAAGCAAACAATTTTTGTCATCACAGTAGGCTAGAAATGTGCCTCAGCAACTGGTAGGTGACTCTGCTGTGACCAAAGCTGGTTCCTCAGACCACTCATCGTTTATTCTGGGTCCCTCTGGTATAGCACCTACAGCCACTATGGACTGGGGGGGTTAGCCACATTCTCTGTGGCTGCTGGGGTCCCCTCAGTGGACAAGGGAGAGCCACTCTTGTCGGTCTTGGGAGAGGGAACAGGGAAGTGTTCCCTGTTTAGTCAGAATATTGTGCTAATCCCAGGGAAAGGTGCTGCTGCCATTAACAGCTCTGTTGTCTCCATTTTCATGTCAAAAAGAAACAGAAAACTTAACATGTATCTGTTCCTCTTTAAATTACCTGGACAGAAGTAGGTTATTCTGTTTGGCTCAGGATCTATTTCAGGCTGTTGATCCTTCATATAAGGTGGTTTCTGGTAAAACAAACAAAAAAAAGGATGCCTCTCTTCCTGGAGAGATTTAAGATTCTGAATCTAGACAGGAATATGAATGGACAGAGACGAGTTTTTTTTTTCCTCAGATTTCTGATTCAGATTCTAAGAGCACAGAACCTGATTCTCCCTCTGGAGAGTTTTCTTTCTCTGAGACTATTTCAAAATGTGCTGGTGTTTTCATTTGGAGAACATTGAAGTTTCTCTGAAAACACTATGAGCTGTTACAAGTGAAATTTCCAGAACCTTCACCCATTGGTCCAGGGATATCAGCCTTTAGGGTGTGTGTTACTGTCTACAGTTTTCCTGATAAGTCAGCCAGCTGCCCCTAAAAAAGCAGGTAGATTGTTCATAGGTAGGCACTAGGCTATCGGCCCTAAGGCCCATACAAGCATAGCCAAAAAATGTACCCTGGCTTTCGCCACCCAAGAAAATGATTTTCCTGTGCCCCTGTCGAGCAGAGCCACAGAAGTGATCCCCGGGGTGAATTTCCCATTTCTCATCCAATCATCAAGATTTTTCTTGAAGAGTGCTAATGAGGAGCTCTGTTTGACATAGATAGGTAGACTGTTCTAGAGTATGGGAAGTCTCTGGGACAGGAATCTATCCCTCCAAGCATGTTCTGTTTATTGTGGTGACAAGGTTTAGGTCCCTAGAGCATGTAGCTCGGAGGGATTGGGATTTCTTTAAGTGGAGCATGTCTAACAGCTCTGGGTTTGGCATAGCTTTGTATGTTAGGCAGAGATCTCCCCTGAGTAGGCGATATGCGATGGAGTAAAGCTGTAGTTTTTTGAGACGGTCTGCATAGGGCATCTGTTTGAGGCCAGTAATCCTCTTTGTGAGGTATTTCTGTGGTCTTTCCAGTTGTTGTAGATGTCTTGTGAGGTACATACCAAAAGGGGCGTTGTACTCTATAATGGGTCTAATGAGTGATGAGTAGAGGGGAACAATGACCTCTTTTTTTCTGGATGAGAATCCTTTTGTGATGAGATGAGCCACGTAGAAGGATTTCCTGACCACTGTGGCGATGTGATTATCAAAGGAGAGACTACTGTCCACCTGTGTCCGAAGGTCTCATCACATTTTTGGCATTAAGTAGACTACCAGCTATGTGGTAGTTCATGGGTACAGATTGTATAAAGTTTCCTCAGACTTAACTGTTTATACAGTCATACCAAGCCTGACCCATAAACTATAGCTTTAGTTAATCCCTCTGCTGCTGAATATGATGTTAATTCCAATCCTCCTATTTATGATAATGATGTGAAAAGTACTAGAAAAAAGTACATGCTTCTACAACTTTGATTTTCTGAATTTTGAATTGTCAGACTTGTATATAAAAGTTAATTATGATTAATTGTGAAAGTATGCTGAATGGTTGACTGCAGTTTATTCTTGTGTGGGAGAATCTATTTTAAATTCTTTAGTTTCTTCCTTCTTGCAGGTCACAACACATAAAGTGTGTATGACTGTATATAGTTCTTCTAGGACTGTGGTCACTGGTACTGTTTTGAAGATGTTTGGCTGACTGCATTTTCAGAACTTCCCAGATGATGTGAAATATGAGATCTGAAATTCTCCTTTAGATGAAGATTTAGTTTTTGGTCCCTCTGCTGCAGAGGTTATCAAAAAGTGTGATGAGAGGAGTAAACTGATTCAAAGAATCTGAAAGATATTTTAGACTTTTTTCCAGATTTTCCAAGAAATTCTGTAACTCCACTCCACATTTTGTCAAGAAACCAATAAAACAGTCTCAGCAAAATGCTGATTGTTACAAAAAGAATGCAGGAACTCTTACAAACAAATGACAGTCCATCAAGTTAGAACGATTGTTTAAGAAACCATGTTGCTTTGGTTTACCACTCTGGTAGTCCCCTTTCCCTTCCAGAAAATCAGAATCTCCACTTCTGTCTTTGGTAACAGGTATATTTTGACATATTGTCTCATGGAGTAATAGAGTCAATTCCTCCTCCCCAGTTTGGGAAATGTTTTATTCAAGGATTTTTTTTGGTGCCAAAGTAAGAAATTGCTTGAAGACCAGTTCTGGATCTTTCTTTCCTAAACCAGTTTGTGATAGTGCCCAAGTTCAAAATACTGCTACTTCACAACCTGTTACCTCTTCTTCTGATAAGTGGATTTAAAAGATACTTACCATCACTTCCCTATTCATTCAGATTTCAGGCGCTTCTTAAGGTTTTGTGTGTCTGGATCACATTATCAGTTTTCTGCCTTACATTTGGACTATCAACTGCACCAAGACAGTTCACAAAATGTCTAACTCCAGATGTGATGTTTTCCTATCTTGCCTTCATTCTTAGCAGGTTGGGTTCGGATCCGATCCTCGGATCTGACTCGGCCTTATACACCCGCTCAAGGTCTTTCACTAGCTAGTGGCTATTCTGTATCCCATCATGCACTAGGAGAGCTCCCCAGATCTCATTTTCCACTAAAACAGAGATCGGGTGCTCTTCTCACTGGCTCTGGCTAAGTATAATTTCTTCAATATTTTTTTGGGAAAAATATTGTTTTTTTTCTACTGTATCTTTAAAAGTGTGTTTTTTTCTATTAGTAACTGCTTGGTTTTACTGCTAGTCCTTTCGCTACCTTTGTGTTTAACTGTTGTTGGCCGTGGTTTTTCCGCAAGGCCTACTTCCCCTATTCCAGTTTGAAATTAAATTTAAACAACCTGTTTTAGTTAGAGGGCTTTCCTTTTTTTTTCTCTGATTCTTCAAAGTAGTTCATTTGAATTAGAAAACTACTTAGACCCATTTAAGTTAGAGGGTCTTCCCTCCCCTTTTCCCTCTCCATAGGGCATAGCCCATTTAAGTTAGAGGGCTATGCCATCCTCTCCCTTCTATTAGAGTTAGGCATAGTTTTTTTTATTGCTCATTTCTGCTGCTTTTGTTATTTACAAAAAAAAAAGTTTTCCTTTTGCGTATATCAATAGTTTGATTGTTGGCTGTTTCTTTCTTTTCTTGACTGATCAGCACTGTTATGTCTACCAAGGATTATAAGGACTCAAAACCCTCTGGGTTTAAAAAGTGTGAAAAATGCAGATAGAAAATGTCCCTTACAGACAGGCATACAGTATATGTATATTGTGCAATTTGCCATTCCTTCAGCCACAAGGCTTTATTGGAGCATAAGAATAAGCTGATTTTAAGAGGCCTTTCAAAAACGCCCTTCGCTGAAGCAATTCAAGGAGGTCAGGATCCTTCAAAATCTGGTCAGTCACCTTCTCCAAAGTCCAGCAGGTCTTCATCTTCTAGCGCTCCATCGGAGCCATCCAAAAAAGTGTCTGAGATATCCTCTCTGGATCCGAAGGCTGTCTTTTCTGAGAGGCCTTCCACTTCATCCCCATCAGTCTCGGTGCTAGTGGAATTTCAGTTTCGGAGCCGGTCCCTGAATTGGAACCGGTATCTCCAACTCTGAGTTCACCTTTACTTCAGCCTTCTAAATCTCCTGCTCCCTCGACTTGATCTTCCAGTAGCCTGTCTGATGATGACATGGATCGGGTGGTGCAGAGATTCTTAAGTGCACCGGTGCTCGCCAAACTGTTATCGGATCCAACCCTGAGGGCTTTGGATCTGACCAAGCCCTCCCCTTATCAGATCCAACCCCGAGGGCTTCGGATCTGACCAAGCCCTCCCCTTCTGTACAAATTCCCTCTCCGAGCTGACCTCGGATCTCGGAGCCGGAATGTCCCGAGCTGATATTGGTGGAACCATCGGAATCAAGAACTATCACAGGATCGTTGGATCTGAATATTGCTGTGACATCCTTGGTTGCATCGGAACTCAAGTCTAGGGGCCGACACTCTCCAGTCGAGTCTGGGGAGGGGATTCCGATCTGACAGTTGTCGGATCTGAACTTTCCTCTTGGGGCATCGGCTCGGGTGAGCTCTGCTCCTACATTAGTCTTGGAGCTGTCCCCCTTGGTCCAGGGGATTTCCTCTGGTTCCTCGGATCAGGGGCGGGGGGCCTTCGAGGTGAAGAGGAGAGTGCTGTCTCCACAGGCAGTTCCACTCTCAGGTCTGGACATTCTCCCCCCAAATGCACCGGTGTCTGTCTCTGTACCCTTGCATCCACAGGGACACAGAGATCCTAAGCCTCAGGATGCTCACAGGGTGCCTCCCCCCTTTAGAAACCACTTCAGACTACCCCTCCAAAGAGGTCCCTCGGAAGAAATTATGCAAGAGGAAGCATTTAGACTCCACAGAGGAGTCCATCACCTTGGATACAGACCTCAATGATGCCGATGGGTCCCCAACGGTCGCCTCCTGACGATGTCTCCTTTGGAGATGTCTTGGAAATACTTAAACAGGGAGGTGGCTGAAAGTTCACCAACCCTTCTCCACTTGGGTGTCTCCGCCTGGAGGTAGGTTCTCAAAAGGCATGTGAGTCTCCAGATTCTGTGGAACCAGTTACTTGTAGGCCAGATAAATTCATTACCATGTCAGACAAGAATTTCCTAACCAAAGGAGTCCCGGTAGATGCTATAGTGGTGGCAGTAGCCACCAAGTTTCTAAAGTGACATTTTCAAAATGGCTCTCAGATTGTATAACCTTTGTTTACAAATCTCAAAGATCTTTTTCATAAAATAAAAGGTCATTCTACAAGGGCAATTGCAACCTCTTCTGCCTTCCGAGTTAGACTGCCTATTGATTCCATTTGTACTGCAGCAACATGGGCAAGACCACATACCTTTATCACTCATTATAAAGTCGATTCGGCCTCCAGGAACAGGGCCTCTTTTGGTTCCACAGTTCTGAAGAATATTCTCCCTTGAGCCACCCAAGAAAGATGGTGCTAGGGACTCTGTCCCAACCTGCTAAGAATGAAGGCGCGAGATAGGACAGCATCATATAAAGAAGTTATGTACTCACCATAATGTCCCATGTGTGTTGTCCATCTCACCTTTATTCTTGCATCATACCCTCCTTCCCCCAGCCTTTTGCTTCTGGAAGACAAAGTTGATACAGTTGGCTACTAGTGTTCTTTGACCTTCTTGATTGCTGTATTAAGTATTAAGCTAGCCTTATTTGGAATTCCTTTGTATAGCTGCAAACAAGATCTGGAGAGCTCTCCTAGTGCATGATGGGATATGGGATAGCCATGAGCTAGTGAAAGACCTTGAGCTGGTGTATAACGCTGAGTTGGATCCAAGGATTGGAACGAACCCAACCTGTTAAGAATGAAGGCGAAATGGACAACACACATGGAACATTATGGTGAGTACATAACTTCTTTTTATAGCTCATTGCAGGCTACATGATAATCCAGTTTTTCCATATTTAGATGATTTACTTATATTTGAAGAGTCTTTTTCAAAGTGTCAGGAATCTCTCTCTTGGGTGAGAGATTTTTACAGAAGCTGGGATTCCAAGAGAAAATTCAAAAGTCTTTTTTTCACTCCCATCACAAAAGATTGTGTTCCTGGAGAGTCTGCTAGACAAGTCAGTTCAAAGAGATTTTCTTCACAAAGGAGAAGATACATTTATATCTATATCTAGATTTAGTTCTATGGATTCCCAGTCAGACTTCGGTCACTCCTAGGTAATACTTCAGGATTTTGGGTGTCATGTCTGTGATTCTCATGATCCCGCTGGTAAGACTCCACATGAGAAAGATATAATGGTAATACCTACGGCATCAGTTCTGGGATTTGTCAGAAGAGACATCACTTGGTGGAAACAGCAAGTATTCATTAATCCAGGTCTCCCCTCCCCCCACAAAGCATTCACCACAGATGCTTTGGACATTGCCTGGAGGAGCAGATTCAGGAGAGATATAAATGTACAATGTGTTTGGGACACCAAGGACAGACTCAGGCTCATAAATATAAAAGAGTTGCTTGTTCTAATCAAGGCACTCAACTTTTTGAACCATCTTTGGTCCCTGGACCTCTTCATGTTGTTGCAAACAATACAACAGTCACATGGTACATCAACAAACAAGGGGATCTAAGTCTTGCCCCATTTGCAGACTAGACATGATAGTGTGGTACAGAGGTTTACAAAACAGCCTCACTCTATAGGAATCCTAAATCCTGTCAGAACAAGACTGCATGGCAAACAAGTAGAGGAGGAAAAAGGCAGACCCTCACGAATGGAAACTAGATCAGGGAGTATTCCCAGATTTGAACTACATGTGGGAAGCTCCTCAGTTAGACCTCTTTGCCTTTCTGTGAACAATCAGCAAGCAAAACTCTGCTCCAGGACTCCATGCAGGAAGGCTTGGAAGACACATGTCTTTTCCTTTCCTAGGACAGAAATGTTCCTGTATGCTTCTGATGTCCATGCTACTTCTGAAGATTCAGAAGGAATCCCCCAAGTTCATTACGGTGACTACCTTTTGGCCCAGTCAACCATGGTTTTCCCTTCTTTTGGGAGTTGACAGGAGCAGTCACCACAAGCTTACTCTCAGAAGGGATCTACTCACACAGGAACAGAGGTGTTTGATATACTCTAACCCTAATCAACTTGAGCTAACTGCCTGGATGATAGGGTTTTAATTCCTTTTAGACACCTGTTTATTGAGGACTTGCATCAGGTATTAATGGAGGCAAGAAAGCCTTCTACTAGAAAATCATGTATTCGCAAATTAAAACGTTTTCTAGTTGGTACAAACAACATAACCAGCTTCCATTCAAAATAGTGTCTGGTTTTACAGTATTTGTGCAAGTTACTATCTTATGGCCTTTCTTATTCCTCCATCATGGTTCATTTATCAGCCATTTCAGCATGTCTGCCCATGACTCCCCCTCTTTCAGTGCATTCTCATGTGAAAATGTTTTTGAAAGTGGTTTTGCATAAGTGACCATCAAGAAAAATGCTGGTTCCTCCTTGGGATCTTAATTTTTTGTTAGAGAAGTTAACACTTGCTCCATTTGAACCAGCTCATCGGGCTGACTTGAGATTCTTATGTTTAACTGATTGCACTAACCTCTGCAAGAAGCATATCTATGAGACAGGGTTTGTTTGAGAACTAATTCTGCCTTTATACCTAAACAGGGAGTAGTGAATGCCAAAGAAGCTGGAAATCAGGGTGCACAAAAGAGTGGTATGACAAGTTCTACTCTGTGGTATAGAAACCTGGGAAGTAAAGGCAGAATAGTTGAAAAAGTTAAATGTGATGGAAATGAAGTGCCTGAGACAGGTGATAGGATGCACACTGTGGGACATGCAAAGAAATGAGGACATCAGAGAAGAAGTCCCAGTAACTTCCATTGCAGAGAAGGTCAAAGAGAACAAATTACGGTGATTTGGACACATGCAGAAAAGCAGAAGAAAATCTGGTAACACGCATTTGGGACAGACAGGAAGAAGGTAAAGGGACATGAGGGAATCCAGCAAAGGGATGATGGATGGATTGTGTAAGATAAGTCTTGCAACAGTCAGGCATGACTTTCAAAGAAGGTAGGAGAGTAGTATTGAATCAAGAGAGATGGTGACATTTGATGCAACACCCCAGCCTTATATAGAAAATGGGGAAAAAGGGGGATGATGATGATGACTGACCATTCATGGCTGAAAAGGATCCAAGGACCAACTCACTTAACCAGATAGTAAATAAATAAAAAGGCATTCTCGAAAGAGCATATGGACAATTGTCCACAAATTCACAAAACATTACAAGCTAAAAGGTCAGTCTGGGATTGTTGTAGACTTTGGCCTATGCTGTAAAGGATATTGTAAGAATTTACCTCCCATGCTTTGTTACTGCTTGAGGTAATCTCTGCTTAACATACAAGGCCATGTCAAACCCAGAGCTGTTGGACATGCTACACTTAAAGAAATCCTAATCCCTCAGAGCCACACGCTCCAGGGATCTAAACCTTGTCATCACAATAAACAAAACATGCTGGAGGGATAGGTTCCTGACCCAGAGACTCCCCAGACTCTGGAATAGATTGCCCATATATGTCAAGCAGAGTGCCTCTTTGGCCCTCTTCAAAAAGAACCTCGACGATTGGATGGGAGAAAGGAAATTCATCCCGAGGATCATGTCAGTCACCCTGCTAGACAGGGGTCCAGGGAAGTAAATAGTGTGGGAAGAAATAGCCAGGGAATTGTTATGGCTAGGCTTGTATAGGCCCTAGGGCTGATAGCCTAGCACCAACCTATGAACCTATGAAGATGCTATCCATAGGTTCATAGGTTGGTAATAGGCTGTTGGCCCTATGGCCTATACAAGGCTAGCCATAACAATTCTCTGGCTATTTCTTCCCACAATATTTACTACCCTGGACCCCTGTCTAGCAGGGTGACTGATGTGATCCCTGGGGTAAATTTCCTATCTCCCATCCAGTCATCAAGGTTCCTTTTGAAGAAGGCCAAGGAGGCACTCTGCTTGACATGTATGGGCAGTCTCTGGGTCAGGCACCTATCCCTCCAGCATGTTTTGTTTATTGTGATGACAAGGTTTAGGTCCCTGGAGCATGTGGCTCTGACGGATTGAGATTTCTTTAAGTGTAGCATGTCCAACAGCTCTGGGTTTGACATGGCCTTGTATGTTAAGCAGAGATCACCTCTGAGTAGACGATATGTGACAGTATAGCTGGAGTGTTTGTAGTCTGTCAGCATAGGGCATCTCCTTTAGGCCTGTGATTATTTTAGTGAGGTGTTTCTGTGGCCTTTCCAGTTGTTGCAGATGAGTTGTGAGGTACATACCAAACGGGGCATTGTACTCTATGATGGGTCTAATGAGGGATGAGTACAGTGGGACAATGACCTCCTTTTTTCTGGATGAAAATCCCATAGTGATGAGGTGTGCCACATAGAAGGATTTCCTGACTGTTGTGGTGATGTGGTTATCGAAGGTGAGACCACTGCTCACCTGTGTTCCTAAGTCTCTTATCACACTTTTGGTGCTTAGTGTACTGCCACCTATGTGATAATTCATGGGTACATGTTTTTCCCAAAGGGGATAACTATACACTTCTTGGCATTGAGCTTAAGCCCATGCTTCTGACACCAAGCATCTGTTTCTGTAAGGCCCTTTTGTAGAATATGGGGATTCAGTAATGGCTTCCAGTTTGCAGTCATCTGCGAACTTTGTTAGCCAGAGTCCTTTGGTGTTGGCCTGTACTTCAGAGGAGTAGATGCCAAACAAGAGCGGCCCCAGGACTGTACCCTGAAGTACTCCACTTGTCTGGAGCTGGATTTGGGGTCAGCTTCTTTTACAGTGTGGGTTCTGTCAGTAAGCTAGTTGGCAATCCATCGAGTGATGTAGGGATTTATCCCCAACTTAGTAAGTTTATCCGTGATTCCAGAATGGGGGATGGTGTCGAAGGCCTTGGCGAGGTCCAGATAGGCTGTGTGGACTGTCTTACTCTCATCCACTGCTCTGGAGACTGATTTGAAGAAGTCAGTCAGGTTCAGGAGAGACACAATCGGCCCTTCGCAAACCCAAACTGGGTGGGGTCCAGTGTTTGAAGGTTGCCAGTGTCTTTGTTTATAGGTTTCATGGCAATACGTTCCATGGCCTTGCAGATCAGGCTAGTCAGACTGATGGGACGGTAGTTTCCAGGATTCAAGGTGGTTCCCCCCTTGTGGAGTGGGATAACTGTAGCTGTGCGCCACTCAGTGGAAATGAAGCCTGAGGTGAGGCTATGATTAAACATGACAGTTAGGTGAGGTGCCAGTTCATTTTGTAGTTCATGTAGTACAAAGCCCAGGATTTCATTTGGTCCCATGGATGCTGTGTTCTTAGCTTTGGAGAGTGTGTTTTTTTTACCTTTGTGGCCATGATTGCTGGAATTTGGCAATCTTTCTGTATTGAGATGGGCTCTTTAGGGGGTGAGGGGGGTGAAGTTGGCATTGAATCGATCTGCCAAGATATTGGCAATATACTTGTGATCAGTATATTTAATACCATTTTGTTGTAGCTCACAACAGATCTGAGCATTGCCATTTAGATTCTTGATATAGCTATAGAATGGCTTGTGGTTGTCTTTGGAATCTTTGGCAATTTTATTTTCATAACTAGCTTTGGAGGATTTTATGAGGGATCTCAGTTTCTTACTGAGGCTGGTAAGGGAGTTTTTTGCATCCTGAGATTTTCCTCTTTTCTGCAACAGTTTCTTCCTTCTGTTGTATAGTTTGTTTATGACAGGGTACCACCAGATTGGCTTCCTTTTTTTTGGAGGAGAGCATCTTGGTTCTGTTTGGCATAGAATGATTCATGCATGAGTGGATGTGCTCATACAGTGCTTTAGTGTAGTATTCGTCAGTCGAACTTTCAGTTCCCTTCTGCATGGGTGTCATGAAGTTTGTCACTTCTGACTTGAGTAGCATGAAGTTGGCCTTGGAGAAGTTTTTTACGGATGTTTCCTTACTGGGGAGTGGGTGTGGGATGTGGATGTCAAAGGTGATTAGCTTATGGTCAGACCTAACCAACGAGGTGGTGACCACTGGTGTGGAGCATCGATTTCCCAAGTTGATAATGACCTGGTCCAGGATATTGGAGCCCCTGGTGGGACTATGGATTAGTTGATCCAGAGCATTGGAATTTATGAATTCCAAGAACCGTTGGGCAAAGGTGTTGGTACATGAGTAGATGTCCTTCAAGAATGCAACTGCAGTCCTTACATATGGGTTGTCCTGCCTCAGGCAGCCCTCGGTCGGCCGGATTCCAAAGTCTGGGTCTGGCGTCGGCTGATGTCGCCTCATCCCCGACGTCAGAGCGGCTGGGGTATAAAAGCATCAGCCGACACCATCTTCCTCAGTCTTTCTTGCCGCGCGGTGCCCGAAGCAGAAGCAGTTCGCAAGTGCCGGTCGGTCAGCTCCTGTGTTTTACATATCCGAAGTCATCAAAAAAGCTAAGTACCCCATTGGGGAACCTTTTCTTGCCTCAGCCGATGTCAGAAAAAACTGAAAAAGTTAATAACTGTTTGTCTTGTGGTAAACAAATACCTCATAAGGACTTCCATTCTTACTGCCTTCCCTGCCTTGGCCCAGACCACGACGTCTCGGCCTGTGCTGCCTGTGCTTGCTTCAATAAGCGCACACTCAGGCGCTGGGCAGAGTTTGCTGAAGACTTTTTTGGCGAAAAATTCTCTTATACCATGCCGTCGGAACAACCGACGCCACATATTTCCAAAAAATGGAAAGACTGGGACCGACATTCTCGGCCTGCGACTTCCACCGACACCACACCAAAAACTACCGCGAGTGCATCGGTCTCTTCTGAGGCGGTTTTTCCACCGCTCCAGACCGACGACACCGCTTTACCGATCACTTCGGCCCCGGAGCCTACGCCGGTGCCGGTTGTTGATTTTCCACCAGAAACCGAAGCCCAAGATTTGCCTGAGACCATACCGGTGGACGAGGTTACTCCAGCACGTGGAGTGCCTAGGCCCCCTATGTCTATGTCTATCAAGGCTTACACACGTGCTAAGGCTTCCAGCCAGGCTAAGTCTCACCCTCCTAAATCTTTGCCTCAGCCCACTACTGATAAACAAATCATGACTTTAGCTGCAGATCTAATTTCCTTAATCAGAGGCTCCCAGGCCCATCCTGACAGAGGTTCTCAGCCTCCTTCAGACAAAAGGCCCAGGGTTGAGCATACAGACACCCTTTCTTCTGATGAAGCCTCTGGTGACTCTGATCTCTCAGATACCCAGGAAGAATCCTTCCAGGCCTACGAGGATTCTGATGCGGAGGAATCTATTCCTTCTGCCTCTCCTCTTGAAGATATTTCTTTTGGGGAAATTCTCCACTCCATGAGAGAGCATTTTCAGTGGCAAGGCCAGTAATTCTCTGACTCCAGGAAATGGCTTCGTACCTTCCTTAAGCTTCCCCAACACAGGTCTTTAGCTATCCCCCCAGTGTTAGGTGTACTGGATGATGTGTACTCAGATTCGAGTGCTTCTCCTGATTCTCTCCCCCCTGCTCCTGTCAAGCCAGACAGATACTACAGGGTTCCTGAAACTCATAAACATTTCTTTAAGGCCCATTCTGTTGATCTAGAAACAATTTCCCAGGGGCCCAAAGGGGTGGCCACATCCACGGCCAAAAATCCTTTGCCCTCAGACAGGGAAGCTAGGTCCCTGGAGAGGTGGGGCAAAAAAGTTTATAGCTCAACCACACTTGCCATGAGGGCCTTTAATTGCCTTTTTCATATGTTTCAGTATCAGGATTTCTTGATGGATGATTTGCAGAAAAAGTTAGCCTCTCCTGAGCCTTTAGATAGAAAGGCCTTGCAGGATTTGGTTCATAATACTCAGCAGGTTAACAATCATTTTCTTCAGTGTGGTTATGATGCATTGGAAGCTTCATGTAGGGCAGCTATGACAGGGGCCGTCATACGTAGACATGCATGGTTGAAAGAACAGGCATTGCCAGATCATGTTAAAGTAAAGCTTCTAGATGCACCTCTGGAAAAACACAAGCTATTTGGTGCTAATGCTCAGGATGTGTTGAAATCAATTGAGGAAAAGGCTAAATCAGTGCAAACAGTCAAAGATTTCCTCCAGGTTCAGCCACCAAGGTTCAGCAGGAATTGGCCTTCTAAGAATTGGTCCTTTCCAGACACTGACAAGTTTCAAAGGTGAAAAACAGGCGTGCCCGAGGGAGAGGGCAATACAGAGGCTCCTATGGGGACGCCAATGGCAACCGACTAATCAGAGAGGTGGCGCAGGGACTTCTACTGCTCCACAGGGACAATCACAATGACTTGACTTTCACACCGCCGACCAAGGCTCAAAGAGAAGCACCTTTAGGCAGAAAATTATCCTTATTTTCAAAAAATTGGCACATTTTAACAAAGGACAAATGGATTCTGGACATAATAGATCAAGGCTACAGGTTCCACTTCCATACTTTACCAACAAGACAAGGCATGCCCAACCTGCCACAAAATCAAAGGGCAGAGGCATTAGTACAAGTTTCAAAGCTGATAAAAATCAAAGCAATAGAAAAGGTACCTCCTCAGGAACAAGGCCAGGGATTTTACTCAAGACTGTTCCTTGTTCCAAGAAAAGAAAAGCAATGGAGACCTATACTGGACTTGTCCGCTCTAAACACTTTTCTCATTGTACCAAAATTCAAAATGCTGACGCTCCAGCAACTCCTTCCCATGTTGGGCAAGGGGTCTTGGCTGGTTACTCTGGACCTCAAGGAGGCATACCTGCATGTCCCAATCAGACACAGTTGCAGAAGATACCTCATATTTCTTGCAGGGTCAGAGCATTATCAATTCTCAGCATTGCCTTTTGGCTTATCTACTGTGCCCAGAGTATTCACGAAATGCCTGGCATCAGTAGTTGCACACTGCAGACTCCAGGGGATACAAATATACCCTTACCTGGACGACTGCCTTATACAAGCGGACAGCAAGCAAGCCTTGACAAAAAACTTGAATTATATCATTCACTTACTACAGGCTTTGATATACACAGTCAACTTACAAAAATCAAGACTACTGCCATCCCAGCAAATAATTTTTCTAGGAGCCAAACTAGACGCAGAATCACAAATGGCTTACCTCACAGAAGAGAAGCAAGAACAATTACCACATTACTTCAAAAGCCTAGCAAAGCTCACCCAGATGACTGCAAGGAAAATCCTGCAGGCCCTGGGTTTCATGGCATCTTGCATTCTACTGGTTCCACTGGCAAGATTACACATGAGAAAATTACAATGGTACCTAAAAAGTTTATGGACTCAACACAGCCACAACTTAGAAGCAATTATTCCACTCATCCCATGTCTACAAAGGGAATTTCTGTGGTGGGCCCAGGCAAGCCAGTTAAACAAAGGTATGCCTTTCATCAAACCTCAAACAAGCCAAACCATTACAACAGACGCCTCAGACCATGGATGGGGGGGCGCACATGGAGGGCAGATGCATTCAAGGGCAATGGACCCCACAGGAAGTGCATCTTCACATCAATCAAAAAGAGATGTTAGCAGTAATTCATGCAATCGAGGCCTTCGGAAAATATCTTCAACAAGGTCATCTGCTAATAAAGACAGACAACACCACTGTTATGTGGTACATAAACAAACAGGGAGGTACTCTTTCTTACCCCCTTTGCAGACTAACAATGACTCTTTGGGAAAAGTCCCTGAAACTGAACATACAGCTGCAATCCCAGTTTGTTCCGGGCAGGGACAATGTTCTGGCGGACAGTCTAAGCAGAAACATCCTGGACCCACACGAATGGATGTTGCATCCAGACATTTTTGCACAAATAACTCTTGCATGGGGGAGACCGGACATAGATCTCTTTGCCTCCCACCTCAATCATCATCTGAAAAAATTCTGCTCGAGGACACACCATCCCCAAGCCTGGAGAATAGATGCTCTTTCCTTCAGCTGGAACTCTCTAACAATCTATGCATTCCCACCTCTACCATTAATGACCAAGGTGTTACTGAAGATCAAAGCAGAGCAACCCAAAGGCATCTTAATAGCTCCAGATTGGCCAAGACAGCACTGGTATCCATTACTAAGGAGCATAACTTGCACCAAGCCGTGGCCCCTGCCTCAATGGCCTCTACTCTTGACTCAGCACAATTACAGGACAGTTCACCCCAACCTGCAAACTCTGCAGCTGACAGCTTGGAGGATTCCTTGATTTCTCCCCATATCTCTCTCTCCAAGGAAGTTCAACAGATATTACTGGAAGCACGCAGACCTTCTACCAGAAAGACTTTTTCAGCCAAATGGAAGAGATTCAACATCTGGAATACCAACAAGGGACAGGATGCATCAGTAATGAGCATCCCACAGATACTGGAATACTTGGCAGAAATGCTGCATAATGGACTTTCCTATTCTTCCATAAAAATACACGCTTCAGCAATTTCAGCAAAATACAACACTGATCCACCTGTGTTTTCACATCCTTTGCTAAGACAATTTCTAAGAGGGATAAAGAATATCAAACCTCCCAGAAAACCACCAGTACCTGCATGGGACCTCAACTTCATGTTAGAGAAACTAACTCTTCCTCCTTTTGAACCAGCAGCATCTTCAGAATTGCAATTTCTTTCCTGGAAAACAGTTTTCCTGTTGGCAATTACCTCAGCAAGAAGAGTTTCGGAGATACAGGCCCTCATGGCAGTACCTCCATTTCTCATTTTCCATCAGGACAGGGTTTCTTTAAGAACCAATCCTTCTTTTATGCCAAAAGTGATATCCAGGGTGTCTCTAAATCAAGCAATTCACCTGCCTACTTTCTTCCCCAATCCTCAAAATAAAGGGGAAAGGCTGCTGCACACTTTGGACATACACAGACAACTACGCTACTACTTGGACAGAACAAAGGCCAACAGAAAGTCAGACCAACTTTTGTAGCATACGCTCCTGCAGTGCAAGGAAAGGCAATTTCCAAACAAACAATTTCAAAATGGATTGGACATTGCATCAGATTCTGTTATTCTTTTCATGGAAAGGGTGTGCCAGCCAATATCAGGCCACACTCCACCAGAGCTACAGCCACCTCCACAGCCTTCCTAAGAGGGGTGGCTACAAAGGACATTCTAGAAGCTGCTACATGGAGCTCTGTGCATACATTTTCCAAGCACTACAACCTGCCTTTATATTCCAGATCCCGAGCAGGCTTTGCTTCAGCAGTCCTGCAGGGCATTTTAGCTACACCATCCTTATCTTAGAGCCTACCACCCCCAGCTTGGCTATGGTATTCAACCCATATGTAAGGACTGCAGATGCATCCTTGAAGGACATAGTACAGTTTTGTACCTACAATAAATGTAGATGTCCAATAGATATGCAACTGCAGTCAGGTTTTCCCTCCCTTCTACCCCTCTGTGTATTGGGTCCACTTCCCTCCTTTTTATACTTAGCTGGGGATATCTGTTATGGTGTATCTGTTTATTGCTATTGCGTATCTCTGGATTTTTTTATCCAGTTCTAAATTTAGCCTTCCTTGGAGGGCACCTGGCATCTGGGGCAAGAATCACTGAGGAAGATGGCGTTGGCTGATGCTTTTATACCCCAGCCGCTCTGACGTCGGGGAGGAGGCGACATCAGCCGACACCGGACCCAGACTTTGGAATCCGGCCGACCGAGGGCTGCCTGAGGCAGGACAACCCATATGTAAGGACTGCAGTTGCATATCTATCGGACATCTACATTTATGGTAGGTACAAAACTGTACTTTTTCCTAGTTAATGGCAGGGTAGTTGATATCACCCAGTATTAGGGTGTTTGGTTGTATCTTAATATTTTCCAGTATGTTTAGAAAGGTGTGGTGAGAATCTTGGGGCATGGTGGGGATCTGTAGCAAGCTACAATTTGCATTGCAGTCTTACCTAGTGTTAGTTGCACCTGGAGAATTTCGGACGCATTGTGTTGGGCAACTAGCCTGGAGGTGTGAATATGGACACTCCTCCACATTTAGTATTTTGGTCCTGGTTTTGTGGCCAAAAAGTGTGGCAAGAGTTGTAGCCTGGTATTGCAGGGATACTCTATGGAGCCTTGAATCCGGTCTCTGTTACTGCACAGATATCAGTGTTCTCCATTTTTAGGAGTGCCTCGACAGAGTGCATTTTGAGGTTTAGACTTCTAGCATTACCTTCAGATTTTGCATACTTGTACCAGTTACGGTGGTGGTTTTGTCCTTTGAACCTTGCCTAAAAAAGGCACTGTAGGAGTGGCAAGAGCCTTAGCCAGTAACCTGAATCCCAGAGTTGACAGGTGCAGACCATCTCTGGCAAAGCATGGTGGTTTGTCGATCATGTCGTCCCAGGCAGATAGATACTGGATCCCCTTTGAATGATACCAGAAGCTTAGCCAATTATTGAAGTCAGTCATTTTGTCCTTATACTGTGGTATCATTCTGGGCGAAGACAGGATGCTACTCAGGGCTAGGGTCATACCTGCCTGGGCCACATGATCCAAGAGTTCTTCCATGTCTCTTTTCATGTAGTCCAGGGAGGTACATCTCAAGTCATTCACACCAACATGGACGATGACAGAGTCATATTTGTACTTGTTGTGGAGTGACTTGAGTGCATGCATTGTGGCAGATCCTGGCACCCGACAGGCAGCTGACTGTAATTTTCCCCTTGTTCAGCCTGGTGAGTGGGACATCAGTGTGCCTGACTATAGAGTCGCCTATGACTAAAGTGTTGGTTACGTTGTCTTGCTTTAGGGTCTGTTGTTGGGTGGCACACTGGTGTTATGAGCTATGTGATACTTTGGGTGTGACTGATGTTTGTTTGCATTTCAGCTTCAGAGGTCCTTGTTGCTTGGTCAGGTTAATGCTAAGGGCCTCCGCATATGTGGGTTTAGTGTTGCTATGTGTGGGTGTTGGTAGTGAGGGTTTTGAAGGGCTTTGCTTGAGGTTTAGTGTGGGTGTTAACCTTCTCCTCTTGATTGTCTAGCACAATCTTGGCTGGAGAGAGCTTTACTTCCAGTTTGGCTATGTAAGTGCATCTCTCGCAAGTTGTAGTGTTGGGTGGTAGGAGGAGAGGGTTGTCTGTGTACATGAGGCAATTGCAGCATTGCCCCAAGATGCCCAGATTCATCAAGGTACTTTGCAATTATAGGCTGTTTAGTGCCTACGATTAATTTCTCCTTATTAACGAGGAGAGTTGAGTGCTTGTATCAGTTTAAGGCTTCCTAGTGCTTTCCAGCAGGTTTTAGAGCAAGTGCTAGTCACAGGGACTCCAACCAGAAAGAGTCAGGAATCAATGCACTCTGCTCCTACTCTCACCAAGATCAGAATATAAGCACAGATTCAAAGCTGTCACCTATAAACCAGTTATTAAGCTTTCTGGTAATGAGCAGTCTCCAGGAAATAAAGTAACTGCACTCCTCCTCTCACCAGGAGAAAACAGAAGCAGTAATCCCAAGATGACTACTGAGGGGCAGAAGGTGGGCTCTCCAATAACTGGTGGTCTTGCAACAGATGCTTAAAGGTAAGATGAAAAAAAAAAACAGTTTATTCTAAACACTGCAGTGTGCACTAGAGGAATTTAATGTGAAAGTAGGTAACTTAAGTTTTACCTGTCTAAAAAGTTAAGTTTTAGTGGAGACTCACTATTTTTAAAAACATCAAGATAGATTGAAAGGGGGTGGTCACTTTTGTATTCTGGTACAATGGAATACAGTAGGATAGCCAATAAATTTAAATAGTTGAAGGGGAGTGATTTCACAAAATGATAATTTTGTGCTTACTCACACAAACCAGTAAAAGCAAAGAAGAAATGAGATATGCGGTCAAATTAACAGAGCTGTGGTCGCTTTTCAAGTTTGAATATGCAGTTAAAAAGCAGAATACAAGTAAAACACAAGGTAAAGAAAACATAGAAAAACGCAATAAAGTAATACAAAATACAACAAATAAAGAAGAAACAGACCTTTTCCTCCCAGCAAAGTGTAGCAGTGTCTGGGTGAGCCTTTCTAGTAAAGCTCTGAAATGTTTTATTTTACCCCTTAAATAGAAGGCTTAGTTCCAAGCTCCACCCCCTCAGTTCACAGATGATTAGCCTTAACTGACCTCTTCTATCTTATGTGTAAGTCTTTAATTGACCTGTTCTAATTTCTGCCTGACTCGCAAGAGAGAGAGCTGTGGTCTCTTTTCAAGTTTTAATATGCAGTTAAAAGCAGAATACACGTAAATCACAGTATTCAAAATAGAAAAAGGCAATAAAGTAATACAACAAATAAAAAGCAAACTAACCTTTCCCTCACAGCAAAAATGTAGCAGAGTCTGGGTGAGCCTTTCTAGTAAAGCTTTGCAAAGATTTGCTATTGCAATGAGCAGTTTGTGTGAAATGTTCAAAATAACAGTAGATGTTTGAGGATAGGTCACTTAAATGTAAAGCTACCCTCCCTCCTCCTCCTTTTACTATGGTGTAGTTTGTTACCATTTTGTTTTTGCTTGCATTCATGATAAAGTCAGCTATTGTTATTTGTTGGATATTTGTGATCTTCTTCATAAGAGTACTGTTGCAGTAATTCTAACATATGGGAGTAATATGCTAGGATACCACATACGTCTGGCCACCCTACAAAGGTCAAGCTGCTTCCGCACACTCTGTGCATCCACACCTATGTGTGTGAGTCAACATGCTGGTAGGACACGCCAAAAACTCAGAACATTTTTGCTACTAGTCTGCATAGCTGAACTTCTTTTAGCATTGTGCCTAGTCACCCATATTGGTCTGCTTCAGAGCAAAGAACTGAAGCAGCTAAGTACCCCATTGGAGAGCGTTCCTCTTCTAAAAAGTTTGTGTTTTCCAGAAAAAAAATGAAGTGTGACTCTGGGTGTCAAATTTCATATAAGAACTCCCATTCAGGTTGTTTGGTTTGCCTAAGGACTGAACATGACATTAAAAGTTGTAGTATCTGTCAAGCATTTGCTCCCAAAAACATTTGAAGTAGCTGTAACTCCATTAGGACTTAATGTTGAAAGCATCTCCAAACATTTACTTGAGCTTCTGTAGTGTCATCCTCTTTTTCTTTCAACCCTCCCCCTCCGTTAAAAATGAAAATCCGTGAGAGAAGTGCTTGATTAAAGCCAGGTAGATGTCCATGCCTCTTAGTAAGTTGGCCTAAGATAGGAGACTCAACTGAGATTCCTTCATAGCCCCTGGACCATCTGTCTGTTTATTGTGGACCCTCCAACATGACCCCTTATAAGGCACTTTTGCCTAAAAAAAACAGCATTTCTGAAAAGACATACTGTATGGCTGAGACAGCTGGGAAGGGAGAACATGGAATAATTTTGACTGAGAAAGGAGGGTATCAGCTTTTAGTTCAGGAGGATGTCCAAGATTTGCTTATTGAGAATAGACCTCCTCCTCCTTCTACCCCTAAAACCATATGTCTGGGTATTCCTCAGAAGCATTTCTAAAAGACAAAACATATGTCTCCTACCTCTACCCACTTTCTAATCAGGAAATGTATTTATTTCACACAGTTGTTTACCAGGATAGTCCGACTGGACAACAGGTGTCCGTTTTCAGCAGAGTCCTGGGGAGAAGGGCTCTACAAGGTACAAAGTAGTTTAGTAAAAATTAATAAAAATTGCAGAAAGCACTCCCAAAAGCACTAGTAAGGATACAAAAAGAGTACAAACTAGCGAAATAACGGGTAAACTTGATTGGAGTTAAAACACTCTTTCCTTTATTAAAAACACTTTGGTCAAGATAACATGGACGCCTTATGTTAACAACTCGCATTTTCATCCAGCATACTCAGACTTCATCAGATACATACTTCTCAACTCATTAAATATATTTATACTATTCCTAGGAAATAAAAACCAATAAAATTCAGTTTCCTATTTCAAACGGACAAATAGTCTATTTAAATGAACTCATGAATATTAAAACTTTTACTATCCATACCATCTAAATTTATATTCCACTTTTCAATTAAACCAAGATAAAATGTAAAATGTAAAGTCAGAACATTGTGTTTCATTTTACAGTAGATGAATGTTTTTAATTTATGTATTATAAAGAATAAAAATAAAAAAATAAAAATTGTTTGAAATGGTTATTTAATTCCATCTAAGCCATGAACTCATAGAGAAACAGTACCACCTTCTGTCAGAAGGTATTATTACATTCATCAGCCTTTATTCAAAGTCTGGCAGCCCTTAATTTTAAAAGTGGCAAGATAGAAATATAATCATTTAACCCTGGAGTTTTCTCTGATTCCAGGGTTACTTACCACAATAATTCTCTGTACTCTATTTTTTCTTCCCACAGGCCACAATTAATATCATTTTTAATTTGTTCAAGGACCATAAAGAAAAACTTACAACCATCACATTCCTTGGAATGCTTAAACAAGACATTAGTTTCTTTACCCTTAGACATATCGTAAATATGTTCATATATTCTTCTTTTTAGGGTTTTTTCTGTTTTCCCCACATAAAATGAATTACATTTGTGGCAAACAGCTAAATATACTAACCCCTTTGATTCACAATTGTAATACCCAATACTTTTTATCCACCTTTTTCTACTCTCCAAGTAAATGTCATCAGTATTCATAATGTACCCGCATTGGTTACAGAGTCCACATCTGTGTGTACCGAATCTTGTTCTACCCATTTTGGAATTAATCTTTTTGTTTTAATTTTCCAAAATGTTCTTTACACTACTTGAATTTTTGTACACTACCTTGGAAGGTAGACTAGAAATACCTTCCAAATCAGTAAGGGCAACAAACCTGTCCCATTCTTCTTGAAAAACTCTTCTTATATTATAAACTGAAGCAGATAAACACAAAAGCCAGAAGAAGTAGCTGAACTGAACCCACTCAAAGTATTGCATTCTGCAAATCACCACACAGTTGTAGAATGCAGAATCCACTTTATTAACTTCAGACAAAAAATCCAAGGATGGCTTTAGGTCAGAAAGATCTAGACTTCATCAGACAATTTACCCCACATAGTTACTTCTTTCTTATACAGTCCAAACAGGAAGTTCCACCCAGTTATAAACTAATCAATTATGTTATTAAAAGCACAATATTTACAGTCACTGAATTTAAAAAGCAGACAAACTATACAAACTGAAGAAGTTCATGGAACACACCACCCTAAAAACATACTATATATAAACACTGCTTCATAAAAATGACAATTTACAATAAATATTTAAATATGTTGAATGTGTTAAAACAATAAATATGTGTGATTGAATACTAAAAACTAGATATAGTAGAAAGTGTTAAGAGAAATAAATACACAACATAAATACTGAACATGTGATATTAAAATGTTAAAATGCATAATGGAGAAATATATATATATATATATATATATATATATATATATATATATATATATATATATATATATATATATATATATATATATATATATATATATATATATATATATATATATATATACATATATATATATATATATATACATATATATATATATATACATATATACACACACACACACACACACACACACACACACACACACACACACACACACACACACATTTTATCTTTCTAGTGCCTTTAGTTTTAAAATTGGGCTAATTGAAATATGCTCATTCAGGCCTGACCAGTTCCCGGCATTCGAACGTAATTGCCAGTATAATTCTCTTTTCTCAAGTAATAGTGACCATGCACCACCCCTCATGTTGGTACTGATATGGTCTATAATAAAAAAATGGAACTTATGGTCCTTATACTCCAAAACATGTTTGCTAAGAGAATTTGTTTCTTTTTTATTCCTTATGTCATATAGGTGTTCGTATATGCGATTTTTTAACTTTCTATCAGTCTTGCCTATGTAAAAGCAAGAACAGGTGGTACACATGGCACAGTAAATCACTTTCTCCGAATTACAGTTGTATTTCTGATTGATTCTGATTTCAATATTATTAATGTCAAAAATATTGCCTTCTTTTATGTAACTGCAATAGTTACATCTGCCACATTTGTTCATAGAACCTGACCTGTGGTTTGGGTAAGAGTTACTACTCTCATATATGTTTTTCATATTCTTGCCTTTCCTATATACTATAGTATTATAATCCTATTAGTGGTCTGATGTTCTTGTCATGTCTCAAAATAGACCATTTTTTTGTTAAGATGTTTCTTACTATGTAACTATCTTGAGGGAATACAGTGATGAAAGAAGTCTTATAATCATTCTTACTTGCAACATTGTCATTTTCTTGATTACTGGTGAAAGGCCCACTGTCAGTCATACTACAAGAAAGTAAAGGTACATAAAACCCACGCTCTCTCTTGTTAACCACCTCAATCATTACATCACTAACGAACTTACAAGGATAGCTTGAAACATATTTTTCAAGTTGTCACATTCATCTAAAAATTCATCAATACCAGATACCATATGGCCTGCACGCACAAACTGTCCCTTAACTATTGCTTTCTTTTGTTTGACTGGGTGTGTACTAGAAAAATGCAATAGTGAGTTTGAATATGTGCTTTTCCTAAAGATTTTTGAAACAAACCTCTTATTTTCATAATCCTTTTCCAGAAAGACTTCTAAAAAGGAAATTTTGTCAAGGTCTCTTGTATAGGTGAACTTTAAAAATTCTGTGGTGGTTCCAATATAATTTATAAAATCATCAATAGCATTAACAGGTCCATCCCACAGAACAAACATATCATCCAAAAACCTGGTGTAAAATTTGATGGGCTCAAAATAACAAGAAGAAAAAAGAAATTTCTTCTCCCATTGCCTAACTACAATATTTGCATATAAACCACCACATACAGACCCCATAGCCACCCCTTCTTGTTGTAAGTAAATTTCTTTGTTAAACAAAATGAAATTGTTTTTAAGGACAATTTCCATCAGTTGTGAAAAGACCAAGGTCTGGAAGTGTGAGATATCTTTTTCATATAAGAAATCTGTAAACCACTCCAAACCAATTGTGTGAGGTATGACTGAATAAAGGTCTTTAATATCAATAGTAATAAAAAACAAAAGTGTCCTTGAAAGGTATCTCATCCATAGCTTGTAAGAAGCTCCATGAATCCTTGCAGATGTGTCTCACTCAATATGTATTCTTTTAACTTATTGTCCAGATATCTTGCAAGGGGGTGGGTAATGGTATGCAATTTTGGCAGCCCAAACATGACTGATATTTTAGGGAAGGGAACAGAGAGAAAATTAAGCACATCAATAGAAATTAAACCCTCTATAAATAAATCTTGGAGTTCATTCCTTATATGCTGGTAAGAAGTGTTCAGTTCATTAATGGATGACCTTAAATATGCTTTTCCTTCTAGAATGCAAAACATTTTCTTGCTATAGTCCTCATAGTCCATCAAGACAACACCTCCACCTTTATCAGGTTTCATAATTCTAACATTTTGTGAAAAGATTTTTATTTCATCCAGTACCTTTCTCTCATTCATGTCAGAGTTCCTACTAGAAAGCTTAGAGCTACGTATATCCAACTCACACATATTCTCAAAAAGTTGGACAATGGGATGAAGTGGGGGGTTGTATGTACTAGAGGTGGCTAAAGGGTTGACAAAGGAACCAGGTGCAGAGTTTTTAAAAAGAATGTTCAAGTTCAGCTTACGTGTGTACATTCTTAAATCCATAAGAGTATTAGAAACATTTAGGGGCTGTGGGGGTACAAAGGTGAATCCTTTGGCAAATAAATCACAGTGTTCAGAATTAACAGCAATACTGGAAAAGTTGTACACATTAAAGTCACCTAAAGTGTTGGTAACTATGTGGCAGGGTGGGAGTAAATGGTCCATTCTACAACTGTGTGGTGATTTGCAGCCTGCAATACTTTGAGTGGGTTCAATTCAGCTACTTCTTCTGGCTTTTATGTTTATCTTCTTATATTATTGTTTATTGCATTATATTCTAAGACAAGTGCCTGTTGATAGTTATTGGTAGAATTTAATTCTTTCTTTTTCATTCCATTATTACAATTTTCATTATTAATTCTATCCCCCTTAATAGGTTTAAATTTATTTTTTCTACCACTTTCTACCTCTACCCTAATAGTTTTAATAAATTCACTAGGGTAACCCCTTTCAATAAACATTTTCTCCAATAAATTACATTCTATTGTTTAGTCACTATCAGAACTAGTCGTACGACACCCCCTTACAAATTGTCCCTTCACTATGTTTCTTTTACAGTGTAAGGGGTGTGCACTCTTGTAGTGAAGAAAAGAATTACAAAAAGTAGCTTTTCTGTGAATCCTAGTTTCCAGCTTATTATCTAATTTGTATATCTCCAAATCAAGATATTCCAGGGTGTCGTATGATGTTTTGTAAGTAAATTTGAGAAAATCTGTAGTTTTATTAATATATCCCATAAATTCTTCAAATTTCTCACTACTGGCTACCTAAAAAATAACTATATCATCTAAAAATCTTCAATATAGTGTCCAACAGGAATTAAATTTTGAGTTCAGAATGAAAGTTTCCTCCCACCTTGCCAAAACCAAATTGGCAAAATTGGGGCCACAGGCTGCTCCCATGGTCACTCCTTGGATTTGTTGAAAAAATTCCCCATTGAATACCAAAAAGTTATTTTTTAAGACCATATCCATTAAGCCTACACCTGCTATTTTCTCTCTATGGGATAATTGCCTGTCTTCAAAAACAATGTATTCAAACATATTCATTCCTGTTAAATAAGGTATAGAGGAAAACAGATCAACTATGTCGATAGTTACAAATAATACATTTTCAGAATATAGGTCAGGAGTTAACTCCCTTAACAAATCCCAGGAGTCCTTCAATATAAATTTTTTGTTAACCCAAATATGTTTCACCTTTGTATCTACGTATTTTGCCAGAGGTAAGGTTTTAGATCCATCAGCAGATACAATAGGTCTAAAAGGTGGATCTTCGGAATTTTTGTGAATTTTGGGGATTCCGAAGATAGTAGGAACTTTTGGTTTCTCTACCTTCAGATACTCGTATGTTTTTTATCAATAATACCTTCTTGTACCATGTCTTCAAGTCCTATACCTATCTTATTGTAGGGTAGGTTTACCTCATTCTTAGAAACACATGAATACCTAGTTTCATCCCTAAGGATTTGGTTCATTTTCCCCTCGTACTGTATATTATCCATTATTACAATCCCTCCACCCTTATCTGGTTTCATTAGTCTAATATTTAGATTAAATTTTAATTAATCTAAAATTTCCTTTTCCTTCTTACTTAAATTTGTCTTATATTTAATCTTACTTTGTGCATTTCTAATTTCCTTCTCCATAATTCTTTCCAGATTCCTCAATTGCGCATACATGGGAGGATTGTAAGTAGTTTTCCGTACTAGTCCTTTATTATTTACATTATTTTTAGAAAACATAATTTCCAGATTCACTTTCCTTAAAAATAACTTGATGTCCAACAATGTTTTAGTTAGATCTCCTCTGCCATATGGAATAAATTTTAGTCCCTTACTAAGAAGGTTAAAATGTTCCTTGACCAAAGGAATATTGCTAAAATTATAAATAGAAAAATCATTATAGGTGTTTCTAAATCCATCAATTACTATTCCAAGGTCATTAGCTTCCTCATTAGTGAAAGGGGTACAAACTTTTAGTATCTCCCCCCCCATTCGAAAATTTTCATGTTGATGCCCTTGTTTATTAGTTAACCTTTCAAATCTAGGCAGGGGCGGAAAGGCTTGATTGTATTTGTCATCACCTCTTTCTTCAAACCTTTGTTCATCATTAAAATTAACATCATTTTTTTGTCTATTTAAAACATGATTGTTACTGTTCATATAAGGTGGTCTGGGGTAACTAATATTATTTTCATACTCATGTATATCCCTCTTTAGTTTTTTCATCTTCCTATTAACCAATTCACCACATTTTACATCAATTTCACTTCTTATTTTAAAATATCTTTCTTTTTCTTCATTAATACTAAAAATAAGATGATCTTTAATACATAGATCCAACTCATCAATTTCTTTCTGTAAAGTGTCCTGCCATCTAACATTCTCCTTAATAATAATAAGCTTTAAAACATCAAAACCACATCTGTTGAATACTTCTAAAAGTTCTTTGTGAAAAACAGACCTCATTTGAACATTATTAGGGTATTTAAATACATGTAAACCTTTTGGAACAATGTTCCTGTTGATACATTCTGTTAGATATGCATTCTCAATACACAATGTTCTAAATTTTAACATTAATTTGGATAATTTGTCAACTTTGGTACAATAAGAGTCTGAATTAGGTGGCAATTGGTAACCACCAGATTCAAATTTAAAACATTAGTTGGTATGTAACCACTTGGTAGTCTCGTTAAATTTATTGTCTAAAACAGTACCTGCAGCCGCTTGACTGAAAGTCAGCGGTTTTTGTTTTGTTGCAATGTTTGTATTTTCTCCTGTAAGTAATTCCATAGAGTTGTTTTTGCCAAAAATCCTTGGTGTAGCATCAGGATTGAATGTTTCACCATTCAGTTCGTTTGAGTCGCCGGCTTCATGATTATTGCCAATAAGCTCCCTTTTCCTCTTACATTTCTGTGTAACAAACCCTTCGGTTTCGTTTCCTGATGCATGGGAGGGTTTTAAACTCGTTCCCGCCAAGGATTGGCAGAGCGGCGTTAGCAAGTCAATCAACTCTGTAAGCTGGCCAATCAGTTTGCGTGATTGGCCAAATTCATCCTGTCCCTTACTTTCTATTGGGGACCCTTCTCCATCGCCAGTCCGCAAAAGTTACCAAATAAATAAAAATTGCGGAAAGCACTCCCTAGAGTCTGAAGAAGCGATCAGCTGGCTTAGATCGCGAAAGCACTTACTCTTGTTTAATAAAGTGGTGTGAAACTGCAAGTGAACCGTTTCCTACCTTGACTACTACATCTCAGTTACAACTTTTGGTTTTATAAAGAGCACTACTGTGAAGCTGCAAGTGATTTATTTCCTGATGTGGATTATTCCATTTTTATCTTCAGCTGTGGTCTAACCATTGGTCTTTTCATTTTTTTATAAAATGTAAAATGTAAAGTCAGAACATTGTGTTTCATTTTACAATAGATGAATGTTTTAATTTAAGTATTATAAAAAAAAATAAAAAATAAAAATTGTGTGAAATGGTTATTTAATTCCATCTAAGCCATGAACTCATAGAGAAACAGTACCACCTTTTGTCAGAAGGTATTATTACATTCGTCAGCCCTTATTCAAAGTTTGGCAGCCCTTAATTTTAAAAGTGGCAAGATAGAAATATAATCATTTAACCCTGGAGTTTTACCTGATTCCAGGGTTACTTGCCACCATAATTCTCTGTACTCTATTTTTTCTCCCCACGGGCCACCCCTAATATCATTTTTAATTTGTTCAAGGACCATAAAGAAAAACTTACAACCATCACATTCCTTGGAATGCTTAAACAAGGTATTAGTTTCTTTACCCTTAGACATATCGTAAACATGTTCATATATTCTTCTTTTTAGGGTTCTTTCTGTTTTCCCCACATAAAATGAATTACATTTGTGGCAAACAGCTAAATATACTAACCCCTTTGATTCACAATTGTAATACCCAGTACTTTTTATCCACCTTTTTCCTACTCTCCAAGTAAATTTCATCAGTATTCATAATGTACCCACATTGGTTACAGCGTCCACATCTGTTTGTACCGAATCTTGTTCTACCCACTTTGGAATTAATCTTTTTGTTTTAATTTTCCAAAATGTTCTTTATACTACTTGTATTTTTGTACACTACCTTGGAAGGTAGTCTAGAAATACCTTCCAAATCAGTAAGGGCAACAAACCTGTCCCATTCTTCTTGAAAAACTCTTCTTATATTATTGTTTATTGCATTATATTCTAAGACAAGTGCCTGTTGATAGTTATTGGTAGAATTTAATTCTTTCTTTTTCATTCCATTATTACAATTTTCATTATTAATTCTATCCCCCTTAATAGGTTTAAATTTATTTTTTTTCTACCACTTTCTACCTCTACCCTAATAGTTTTAATAAATTCACTAGGGTCACCCCTTTCAATAAACATTTTCTCCAATAAATTACATTCTATTGTGAAGTCACTATCAGAACTAGTCGTACGACACCCCCTTACAAATTGTCCCTTCACTATGTTTCTTTTACAGTGTAAGGGGTGTGCACTCTTGTAGTGAAGAAAATAATTACAAAAAGTAGCTTTTCTGTGAATCCAAGTTTCTAGCTTATTATCTAATTTGTATATCTCCAAATCAAGATATTCCAGGGTGTCGTATGATGTTTTGTAAGTAAATTTGAGAAAATCTGTAGTTTTATTAATATATCCCATAAATTCTTCAAATTTCTCACTACTGGCTACCCAAAAAATAACTATATCATCTAAAAATCTTCGATATAGTGTCCAACAGGAATTGCATTTTGAGTTCAAAATTAAAGTTTCCTCCCACCTTGCCGTTAATTAAAATTAATTTACAGTAGATTAGAAAGTGATTAACAATAACTTAAAAAAGTGATAAAAATGTGATTTACAATAGTTAAGAAAAACATCAGTGTGTCTGGGTAACAGTGATTAAGTATAGTTAAGAAGACATCCTAGAGTAAGGTTAACAGTTGAACAAAAAGCAAAGTTGTAGAAACAAATGATCATTGTACATTTTGGATAGAAATATTTACAATATTTACAATATATGCAATGAGCTTGGGTAGAGCGCAGTATCAGTATTCACCAGTAGCTTCAGGTATTACTTCCTACTGTAGGGGTGTGACTTCAAGGAGGTCATTTGCAGTTACATAAGTGGATTTGAGGAGGTTTTTGAAGGTGGGGTGTGTGATTTTGTAGCCTTAGGTTGGGAGGCAGGGTATTCTTTGCTTTGGCGACTTCATATGGGAACAGAGATTCACCGGAAATGTTTTTACATGGGATAACTTATATTAGGGCTTTATTACTGGTTCGTAGTTCCCTATTTGAATTGTAGAATCTTAGAAGGCCAGTCAGGGCAGTGTAGTATTTGGTGAGCTTGGTTGAGTTGGTGGTAACATAAGTTAGGAAATTCTAGTCAGTGTAGTGGCTGTAGGGATTGGCAGTGGTGGGAACGTGATTTGGTGTTGGTTGCGAACCTGGCAATTTTATTATGCGGTGGTGCTGCGGTAGCATTGTTGCTTCACAGTAAGACGTTGTCCTGTTCGATTCTCAGCTAGAGCGTCTTCTGTGTGGAGACATGCATGAATGGGCGTACCTTCATTGAAGGTTGTGCATCAGGGCCGGCAACTCGGCACGTAAAAATCCACTGCTAATCATTAGCGGACCGGAGTTTCGCTGTGGCGAACCCTAACCGAGAAAAGCCGAAAGACACAACAACACGTGGGGAGTTTGTTCAAGTCAGTTTTATTTAGGTTTGTTAGCACAGGGTATGCATAAATAAGAGATGGGTTCTACCTATGGCATTTCTAGATTTGGAGATTAGAAATCTTTTGCTATGATAGAGGGTTCCTAACTTTTTATGGACTTTGGAGACTGTTAGGGATGTATGCTTATTGTATTTTAGTTGTTGGTCTATTGTAAGACACAGTAGTTTTGCCTCTGGGACTGGAGTGATGATGTTCTTATTGGCTGAGAATATGGAGAAGGTTAAGTCCTTAGACTTTATTGGGTGGAACCGCATAAGTTGTGTTTTTTTGGGGTTTAATAGTTGGGATTTATTTAGCCAATTTTCTATCTCTGTGAAGGATTCTTGGGCTTTTTGTTGTAGTAATTGTATACTGGATGTAGAGCAGATCAGAGTTGTATCATCAACACATTGGACTATGTTGGCTTTTGAGGTAGCTAGGTGGAGTTGGTTTGTGAAGATGTTAAAGAGGAGGGGGCCAAGAAATGAACTTTGGGGTATGCCGAGTGTGACAGGTAGTGGGGGGGATAGTGAGTCAAGCCATTTGATAGACTGTAGGCGGTTGTTTAGGTAACTAGTGAACCAGTGCAGGGTGGGATTGTCGAGGCTGAGTTCAGAGAGACAGGTTAAGAGTTTCTTGTGGGAGACTGTATCAGATGATTTTGATAAGTCTAGAAAGGTGGCAGAAACTAGTTTGCTTTGGTTCCTATATGAGTTTATGGTGTTGGTAAATTTTATAAAGGCAGTGGTGTTGCTATGGGATGGGCAGAATCCGTGTTGTGTATTGGAGAGTAGGTTGTTGGAGAGAAGGTGTCTGAGGATTTGGTGGTGTACGCAGTTTTCTAGAATCTTTGATGGGGAGGTCAGTAGTGAGGCCACCCTTGTGAAGGGGGTGATAAATTAGGTTTCCACAAGGATGGGATGGTGTGTTCAGAGATGGATCTATTTATCAGTACAGAAATGGGGTAGGCTATGGACCTGGATGCAAGTTGAAGATATTTGGCAGGGAGTTTGTCGGCAGTGAGGGTTGGTTTGTTTGCGCTGTAATAAGAGTTTTATGGAGAAGGTAAAGTAGTTACTGAAGCTGATGGCTATATCAAGGTTAATGCCTTATATGGATGGTGGGGGGGGGGGTTCAGGTTGGAGGATGTTGTTCACTGCAGCCCAGAATTTCTGTGGGTTATTACTATGTTTTCTTTGTAAGGAGATGTAATGATTTTGTTTGCAATCTTAATTTGTTTTTTTTTTTTTTTTGCCTTGTTTCTTAGTTCAAGAAAGGCTTGCCTAGTTGTGGGTGTTTTTTTGTTGATGCCAGGTTTTCCGAGCTTTACCCCTGTCCTTAAGTAATGCCCTTGTTGCTTTCTGTAGCCAGGAGGCAGGGTTACTGTGTATCCTAATTGTTCTGTTTGGGGCTAGTAGGTTGAGGATCTAAGTCAGAGTTAATGTATTCTATTGCCTTGTCCAGTGGGAGGGTTTTGATGGGGGCCCAGTTGCAGGATTTTAAGGCTTCCAGAAATTGATATGTGGAGAAATTTTTGTGGGATCAGGTTTGTAACATGATGGAGGCGTTAGTGGATTTCAGTTTGTGTCTAAGGGTAAAAGTGGGGTTGTGGTCACTGAGAGAGCTGGGTAGTGTTCCACACTGATGGGCAGTGTTGGCCTGGTTAGTGAGGATCCACTCCAAGATGGATTCCCTCTTTGTGGTCTTGTCAATATGTGTGGGTGATAGAATGAGTTGGGAAAAGTTATATAGGGTAATATGGTTGTTGGGTGCTTGGGAGTGAATAGAGTTCCAGTCAATGTTGACATCGCCTAGTACTGTAGTTTCTTGGGGAAGGGAGTGGGAAGCTCAGTGAATTATTGACTCTAGAGTGGTTAGGTTGTCTCCTGGGGGTATATAGATTCCAAGTAAGTTTAGATGCTTGTGCTGGTTTAAGAGGAGTTTAGTGGTTATAGTTTCAGCGTTATTAAAGTTAGGAGATTATTTTTGCAGGAGCTGGAGTTTTAGGTTAGTTTTGTAAAGTAGGGCAGTACCTCCACCTCTTTTGTGTAGTCTGTCCACCCTTTGAGTGTTATATATTGGTGGGGTTATGGAGTTATCTTTGATATGGGGCTTAAGCGATGCCTCTGTAATGAGTACTATGTCAGGGTTATATAGAGAGACAGTAGCATGCAGTTCTTCTATTTTGTTCTTGATACTATGACTGTTCAGATTGAGTATTAGTAAGTCAGAGGGTTTGTGTTTGAATGGGAGGTGGGAGTTCCATGTGTTATTGTATGTAGTTGCTGGGCAAGGGTTGAGGTAACTATCACCTCCTAGAAGTAACTGAGCTGCTATGTTGGTAATAGTTTTTAGGTATAACATTATTAGGGAGTGGAATCTGTGGCTTTGTTGTTTTTTGGATTGTGAGATATAATAAATTGGTGAGGTAATTTGAAAGTGGAATTGGCTATAGATGGTAGGGGGTGTAGCAATATGTTTGGAGGGGTTATTTGTAGGGAAGGGGAGGGGAGAGATGTGAAGTAATTAAGGTAGATTAGTGGATAGTGGTAGGAGGTACCGATGGAGCTAATATAGAGGTATATGGATAATGAAACCAGTAGTAGTGGGGTATTGTGATGTTGGGAGGGTGTGCTATGAGTCATGGTGGTAGTGGTTTTAGATGCAGGAATTGAGATCTTGGTTATGTGGGGGTGTGGGGGTGCAGAATGTGAGTGGAAGAGAATTAGAGGAGCGGTTGTAGGTGTGTGGTATTAGAGTAGATGGGTAGGGGATGTTGCCTAGTGATGTAGGATGTGGGTTTGGGTTAGTGGTAGGCTGTTGGTGTATGAGTTTGACTGGATGACAAGTGTGTTTGATGGGTCAGGTGACCTGGGGTTTGGATACATTTGCTAGTAGTGGTGGTGGGTGGGGAATGGGGGCAGGATAGGGGAGCGGAATGAGCCCGAGCAGTAGAGAGGCTACACCAGGCAAAAGCAGTGCAGGTAAGTTAATATAAAAAGCAATCTGTATTCATAATGATGACTGGAGCAATTCTGTACGAGGACTTTTCAAAGCTGTACAGACTTTGCTGTCTACTAAGCCGTGTTCTTCATCTTCAGTTTCTTCTCTATTAAAGAGGAAGCAGTATTTCTCTTTCTCTGAGAAGGAAGACTTATTTAATTCTCACCAATGTGGCCAATATTGTGCTTCACAGATCCCTTCTACCTTTGGATTTGACTCTGGCCGAGAAGACACTTTTATATTCTCATTCTCCTAATGTGGAGTTACCCTTTGTAAACACTGCAGGCAAATAAAGAATTTTTTTAAATGGGAGGGCAGAGAGCCCTCTGACTACCCAGATAGATGCTCTGTACTTTTAACCATGGGCAATCCTAAATCTGTTGCTATTCTACTGGTTTTGGTAACTTTAGAAGATGCCTTTACAGTCGATTCCTTATCCCGTGACTCCCAGCATTTGCCCCTAAAAATCCAGACATGTTTTACAGAGTTCCTAATTCTCATGCAAGTATCTTTGTAAAAATCCATCTGCTGATCAAGATGCTGACTCCAGCTGTTACTTTAATTGATACTTACAAAGGAAGCAGGTCCATCTCCTCCTCTAATCCTATTCCTAAATCACCCACACTGAACTGGAGGCCATTGTCAACCTCTTGTCTGACAGGTTCAGCTCAAGTTTCTCTCCCACTCTCCCTAGTAGTCCAAAGAAAATACTGCATGCCACAATCTCCCAACCACTACTAGCAAACTGGTCATCAGTGCACTTCCCAAGGCCAAAAACACTGCATCAATGGGCTCCGATAACATCCTGGGATGTTTAATAAATAGCATGAAACATGACCTCTCTACTCCACATGAATCACTGTTCAACTGGAGCCTTAAGTCAGGTTTTGTGCTCATGGAATGGAAGATGGCTACAGTCATTCCTGTGCACCAAAGAGGTCCAACCACTGATCCAGGTAATTACAGGCCCTTAAGCCTTACCAGCCTCATACAAACGTTCAAGTTGCACACTTTAATTTTTATATTTTTCACATACATGTTTTTCAAACCATTCATCAAAAATTTGCAATAACTACAACTGAAACTTTTAGATTCTACCTCCTTTTTGTTACCAATATATTTTAATTTGTCCTGAAAAATACTTTTACAATTTTTTCCTCTCATTTATAAAAAAAGGGGCATCACCTACCACTTTTTTTACCTCAGGAAAACTACTTAGAATTTTCCAATTTTGATTTACTAGCTTCTTGATCTGTTTGCTGTTTAATGAATATTGGACAACCATCCCCATATTATAATTATTCTTATTTTCATGGGATTGGACAACATTAATCTGGTTGTTATCTTTGACCCTACAGCTATTTATTTCATTAAACTTTTCTTTAATGATGTTTCCAGGGTTACCCCTTACCATCAGTTTTGCACATAAAGCAGCGCCTTTTTCCGAAAATAAAACATTACCATCCGTAAGGTCACTGATGCTTTTTAACTGCCCTTTTACAATATTACACTTCATACTTATGGGGTGCTTACTACCATACTCCAAATAAGTGCTATTTTATGTTTCTTTTTAGTAAATCTTGGTTCGAATGTTGGCGTGAATGACTTGAGATGTACCTCTCTGGACTATATGAAGAGATACGTGATTAAGCTCACTGATTATGTCCCAGGCAGGTATGTCCTTAGCCTTAAGCAGCATTCTGCCATCACCCAGAATGATGCCTCAATACAAACAGAAAATGATTGACTTTAACAATTGGCTTAGTTTCTGGTGTTATTCCAGGGAGATCTAGTACCTGACAGCCTGGAAAGATATGATCGACAGACCATGATGCTAGTACCTGACAGCCTGGGAAGATATGATCGACAAACCATGATGCTTTGCCAGAGATGGCCTGCATCTGTCTCACCTGGGCTTCTGGCAAAGGCTCTTACCTACCTCATAGTGCCTTTTTTAGGAAAAGTCCTGATGTCGATAAAACCAACATAAAAATTTCAACAAAATGCAAATTAAAGGTCATGCTGCTAAACACTAGTAGTCTAAACATGAAACTACACTCATTGCAAGCATTGTTAACCCTGGAAAATGCTGACATCTGTGCAGTCACAGCAACCTGGTTCAAAGTTGCAGAGAGCACCCCAGCCTTACCTGGTTACTCATCCTGTCATACATTGAGACCACAAACTGTGGGCAGTAAAGCCAAAGGAGGTGGAGTTTCAATATACATTAAAGACATACACACCACCAGGCTGGTCAAACAGTGTGATGCACAGGAGACGCTCCAGGTGCAGTTAACTATTGACAAGACCCCTATTCAAATCATAGCTAGCTACTGGCCCCCAAATCTGATTCAAGATGCCCAGTCTGCCTGTTTGGACCTTTACTCTGATCCTAGCTGATTTTAACTTCCCAAACATAGATTGGAAGAACTACTCATGCCCAAACACAAATGCCCAGAAATTCCTCGATTTTGTGAATACAAATGTCTTGGATACCCCCACAAGAGGTGATAATATCTTGGACTTGGTATTAACCAACATGAGTAACCATTGCAGCATCCCTATAGTGTCGTCCTCCCTGGTAAGATCTGACCATAAAGTGGCCACTTTCGAGGTCACCATCTCCTCCAACCTGCCTGTAGCTAGGATCAGACATAAAAAAACTTCTCCAAAGCTGATTACAACCTTCTGAGGGATTGTATAAACAGCTTCACAGCCCCCGCCCCCTCCCCCTCTGTAGGAACTGGCACCTATATCCAAAACTACACCAATGCACTGTACAAGCATTTATATAGATGCATAGAATCAGGAATACCTGGTAAGACTAAATCATCCTCTGCAAGGAAGAGTAAACCTGTCAGGTGAGCATCTGCAATAAATAAACTGTATAACAAAAGGAAAAAAAATGCTGTTCAAGACCAAGAAGGAGCAGGTGCCCAATTGGAAGCAATGTCTCCTTAGCCTGAACAAGCAAATAAGAGCACTAGTGAAATCCTTCAAAGCAAACTTTGAGTCCAAATTGGCCACATCTACTAGAGACAATCATAAGGCCTTCTTCACATATGTCCCCAGCCTCAAAGGAAGCACCCAGATCTGTTCAGAACTGGTGGTCAAGGACGTCACATGTACAAATGCCATAGATATAGCAAACTTGCTGGCTGACAGATTCAGTGAACACTTCATCCCTCTGTCCCATATCAGTAAATCAGGACATCCCCAGTACCTGCCCGCCTTCACCTTATATCTAGGGAACAGTCATCACTGCTCTTTCAAAGACAAAAAAAATACAGCCTCCATGGGACCTGATAATATACCAGGCTGCATTCTATGTGAACTCAGGCAGGAACTTGCAGCACCATTAGGCGCCCTATTCGACTAAAGCCTGAGTACCGTCTTCATCCCAGCTGAGTGAAGGACAGCCACTGTCATCCTTTTACACAGAGGTGGAGCGTCCTCCGATCCAGGAAATTATAGACTCATCAGCCTAACTAGCCTGATCTGCAAGGCCATGGAACGGATTATTATGGACCTCATTAGCAAGGACATTGGCAACTCCTAACCTACCTCTCTGAGCTCAACATGGACAACCCCACCCTGCTCTGGTTCAAAAGTTACCTAGACAACTGCCTTCAGTCAGTCAAATGGCATGACTCCCTATCTCCCCCACTCCCAGTCACATTAGGCATACTTCAGGGTTCCATTCTTGACCCCCTTCTCTATAACATTTTTACAAATCAACTTCATATAGCAACCACAAAAGCCGAAATAGTACAATATGCTGATGACACAACTTTAATCTGCTCTGCATCTAATATCCAGCTCCTCCAACAACATGCCCAGGAATCCTTCACAGCTATAGAAGAATGGTTAAATAAATCACAACTGATACTGAAGCCAAACAAAATCCAACTCATACTGTTTCACCCAACAAAGACTAATGACCTAACCACTTTCTCCATATTCTCAGCCAATAAGACCCCCATCAATCCAGTCCCTGAGGCCAAATTACTCAGGATCACAATAGACCAACAACTAAGATTCAACAAATGTATATCCCTGACTATCTCCAAAGTTCACATAAAGCTAGGAATGGTATACCGCCCCAAAAAGTACCTTGCTTCCAAATCTAGAATTGCTATAGCCAGAACCCATCTCTTATCTGCATTACTTTATGCATCTCCAGTACTAACAAAAATAAGACAGACCTTAACAAACTTTCTACATGCTGCCACAAAATCACCAGATTTGCTACCAATGCCAAGTCTCACTCCTACCACTGCCAATCATTACTTACTCTACACTGGCTCGAACACCCCAACCTATTATGATTCCACCAACTCAACCTAGAACACGAAATACTATACTATCCAGAACCCCTCCATCCTATCTGGGCTACTAAACTTCCACAATTCAAATAGACAGTTATGCTCCACTAATAAAGCCCTGATAGAAAAACTTCCATGTAAAAACAGCTTCAGGGAATCCCTATTCCTTAACGAAATAGCTAACACCTGGAATAGCCTTCCTCCTGACATCAGACTTCAAAACAAATCTTCCACTTTCAAAAAAACTCCTTAAATCACACCTTCTCACCAACTGGCTATGCAACTGCAATAGCCCACCTTAAACCCTCAATACACAGCAGCACTCCTGCTTCCTAAGCCTCTTACATGTAAGTGATGTACTCAACATCACTCATTCCCTTGAACGCCTTGTGAATGCAACTAATGTGCACATTAAATCCTCTTTGCAAATATTATACGCATGTCTCTGTTTTTTTCTTTTTGATGCTCTAATGATATGGAAACAATGCAACCAACTTGTAATGTACCTCCAGTGTTTTAATATAGTTCTTTTCATCTTTGTTTTAACTTTGTAGTATTTTATTAACTGATGTCTACATACTAAATTCTGTAATATGTAACTATTACTACTAAATACTGTTACTATTGTGCATTGTGGAGCTTTTCTCCCTGGGCCTCTGGTGAAAATGGAAACCAGTTTTCCTGTCAGATTCTCCTGGTAAACAAATGTCAAATAAATAAAAATTAACACTTGATCCCACATAGTTTGGCTTTGTCAAGGGGAGGTCATGTCTGCTAAATTTGGTCAACTTCTTTGAGACAGTTGCCAAAGCCATGGACGAGGGGAAGATGGTGTACACTGCCTACCTTGACCTAGCCAAAGCCTTTGACACTATTCCCCACTCCGGCATAATAGATAAACTCTCTCAACTAGGCATTAATCTGTATATTACCAGATGGGTAGTAAACTGGCTCACTGATAGAACCCACCTAGTCAAAATAGGGGAGGCCACCTCAAGCAATAGACCCGTGACAAGCGGCATACCCCAGGGTTCTGTCTTGGGGCCTCTGTTGTTTGGGATATACTTCTGAGGTGCAGGCCAAAACCAGTGGACTATGGTTGATCAAGTCTGCAGATGACTGCAAGATGGGTGCTGTTATCAATTCCCCTAGTGATGTGGACATCCTCCAAGAGGGTCTCACTCACACAAATGACTCGTGCCAGAAACATGGCCTCAGCTGAATACCAAAAAATGCATCATCATTACCTTTGGGGAGTGTGACGTCCTCACAAATTATCACAGTAATAACAATATCCTAAGCACGCAATCAGTCGTGAGGGATTTGGGCACCCAGGCTGATAGCATCCTGACTTTTGACCACCATGTTGCTTCTGTTGTATGGAAAGCCTTCTACACTGCCCTCTTCATAAGTAAGGGTATATCATTCAGGGACAAGGAGGTCATAACATCCCTGTATTCTTCCCTTATAAGGCCCATTATTGAGTACAACGCCCCTTTTGGCATGTACCTCGCAAAGCACGTGCAGCTGTTGGAAAGACCACAGAGGTTCCTCAGCAGGAGAATCCAGGGCCTCAAACATCTACCTTACACAGATAGGTTAAAAGCCCTATCCCTCTACTCAGTTTCATGCAGACTCCTCATTGATGATCTCTGTCTGGCATACAAGACGATCACGGACCCCACCTTGGTGGGACTGCTGCATATCTGCAAGTCAAGCTCCACTCGAGTAACTCACACACGCAGCCTCAACCTGGTCTGTAACATCAACAGGACTTGTTAGCGGGCAGATTTGTCTCCCAGAGACTCCCCCATCTATGGAATAGTCTCCCTCTCCACATCAAGCAGAGTACCTCTTTACCCCTTTTTATGTGCAACCTTGATAACTGTATGGGAAACAGAAAATATACCCCTGGGATTCCACCCATGTCCCTGCTGGACAGGGATATCGGGTGCTGACTTGTCTAAACCTGGGCTAAACTCTTGGCTAGGCTTATAAGGCCTCAGGGCCAGTAGCCTAGTAATCTCCTATGATCCTTCTTTGTACACCTCCACATTTAAAAATGGATTTTCTTCAAATCATAACTCAATGTAAAACTCAAATATTCGCAATACAACAAACAAATTTCATGGAGTTTCTCTTTCTCTCTCTCTGACCTTCAAAGTGTATGGCACACTGTCAGAACAAACAAATTGCAGGGAATTTCTCTCTCTCTCTCTGTGTCCCTCTCCGTTGTATGGCACACAGTCACAACAAACAAATTGCAGGGAGTTTTTCTCTCTCTGTACCTCTTAGTTTATCACACTGTCACAACACACAAATTGCAGGAAGTTTTTCTCTCTCTCTGTCCCTCTCCATATATGGCACGCTATCATAACAAACAAATTGCATGGAGTTTCTCTGGCTCTCCCTCTCACTGTTTGGCACAGAGTCACAACAAACAAAATGCAGTGAGCTTCTCTCTCTGTTTGTGACCCCCTCTGAGTATGACACACTGTCACAACAAACCAATTGCAGGGAGTTTGTCTCTCTCTCTCTCTCTGTCCCTCACCATGTATCACACTGTCACGACAAACAATTTGCAGGGAGTTTCTCTCTCATTGCCTCTGTCCTTCTCTGTGTAAGCCACAACAAACAAATTGTATGGAGTTTCTCTTTCTGTCTGTCCCTCTCTGTGTATGGAAAGCAGTCACAACAAACAAATTGCAGGGAATTTCTCTCTCTCTGCCCCTGTCCATGCATGGCACACAGTCACAACAAACGTTTGAGTACTAGGCTTCTTTATGTACTCCTTCAGGAATTCTGCAGATAGCTTAATATAAGGGTCACCTAATTCTTCTAATCATTTCAAATTTGCTTCTTCAGTGGGTCATAGAATCAGTTCCTGTTGATCAAGGGAGAAAAGGGTTTTAGTCAAAACCTTTTCTAGTATTCTGGGAAAAAAAAGAGCACTTGGAGACCCTTCTGACTCTATTAAAATGAAAACTTTTTTTCAGATGCTCAAAAATTCAAAACGTTGACCCTTCAGACTATTCCTTCTTCTTTCTCCTGAAGCACATTTAGTCACTCAGGATTTAAAAGATGATGTCTTCATATTGCCATTCACAACAATCACAGATCTTTTATTAACATCCTATGCTTAGGATTGCATTATCAGTTGACTTGTTTGCCTTTTGATCCTACTGCCACTCTCTTTTTTCCCCTTCCCTCCTCCTGCTTCATTCTGTCCAGCCATCCCAGTGTCCCTGCCCATCACCAGTTGTACATGTTTCTGTTTTCTCCCCATACTTTTGAGTAAGCTTGGGTCAATGTGGAAATTGAGAGTGTCCTGGGGATGGTGCAGACAATTACTTCTGCTTGCTAAGAGGGTTTGTTGCGACCTACCATTATTTCACTCCCACCCTCACATTCATCAGCAATGTACGTGTGCTACTTCACTCTGTGGACCACGCCTCCCCTCAGGGAACATCTCTGATTAACACTCTCCCCTAGATGGGCATGCATATCCATCCATCCGTGCTAGCTCCTCAGATGCCTGAGCTACTAATCAGATTTGGGTCGCTTGGGCCATAATGTTTTCTCTGTATATACTTTGCTCCAGTAATTGCCTACTGCAGACTTCTAGGCATACACATTTTAACATAATTGCAACTACAACCAGCCAGGAAGTTGTAATAATTGCTTACATTTCACCACAGAAAGGTGCAAACCAGTCATTTCTGTTTTGTCAGTCTTTCACATAACAACCAACCAGTGTAAGGGAGTTTCTAAGGGCCTTGGGTTTCATGGCCTCATCTATTCTCATGATCCCTCCTGCAAGACTTCACATGACTAATATCGAGTTGTTTGTGAAGTCAGTGTGGGCCCAACACTCTCATCCTCTTTCTTTCTTTCTCTGTCAGACAGTTCCTGTGGTCAGTGTTGTAAAAGGGGAACTGCTGTGGTGATCCAAATGAGCTCTATCTTGTGTAGAGTTCCCTTCTCCCTTTCCACCCCATTGTTAGAGCGTGGCCACAGATTATTTGAACTTTGTTTGGGATGTCACTTTCCAGCATCAAGGTACAAGGAATTTGGGATTCTCAGTTCAGATGCAAACACATCAGTCTGAAAAAGATGATGGATGTTACCAGTGTATTGAAAACTGTAGACCAGCTTTTCAACATAAACAGGGAGACACAAGCTCCTACCTCCTTTGCAGGCTGAGTGATTGCCTGGGACATAGACATTCAGTACGAGGTTTATTCCTGCAGGCAACATGCATACTGTCAGAGCAAAACAGAGTTGCAAACTCCTTGAGTAGATCCAGGACAGACCCTCATGAATGGATGCAACATCAAGAAGCCTTTCTACAAACAGCTCACCCCTTTCCTCTCATTTCCAAAATTCTCCAAAATGTAAGGAAGGACTTGCCATACAGGTTATTGGTGACCCCCCCCCCCCCCCTTGGCTCAGGCATCACTGGTTCTCCTTTTTTAATGCAGTTGGCCGAGGTCAATCACCAACTTCCACACAGAGTGGATTTCTCACAAAGGACAAGGGATCTCTGATTCATCCAGGTATTCAATCCCTAAACCTAACAGTTTTGGTGATGGTATTTTAATTCTTTTCAGGCACCTTTACTATTGCTTCATGCTATACATACTTGAGGAACAAGAAAACCTGCTACAAACAAATCTAATATATCTAAATGGAAAAGATTTTCTGTTTAATATCAAAAACAGAGGACACGATCCACTTAGAGTGGGGGCACCTCTAGGTGTTCAGTACCCTGTGAATTGCTCAATTCTGACTTATACACTTCTGTAAGGGTACATCTATCAGACATTCCTGCCTGTCTGTCACTGAATCCTCCTTTATCTACTAATTTTCAAGTCAGGCAGTTTTTTAAGTAAGTGGTATATATTAGGTCACCAAGGAAAAAAGTGGCTGCTATGTCAGGTTTAAATTAAGTTCTTAAAGAGTTAACGTAAACTCTGTTTGCACCAGCAATCAACCTTCCACTAATATTCCTAACTTGGAAGACTGTATTATTGATGGCCTTAATCTCTGGAAGATGAGTATCTGAGTTACATGTCCGTATGTCAACCTTGTTTAGTCTTTCACAGGGTCAAGGCAAGTATCAGAAACAGTTCTTTTATGCCAAAACTACCCTTAACCAATCTATTCAATTCCATGCATTTACTCTAATCCACAAAAATAAGGAAGAGGGAATTATTTGCTGCTTTCATGTACACAGACAACTTAGATTCTATTTGGATTGAACTAAAGCTTTAAGGAAAATGGGTTAAGTTTTTGTCTTTTATGATGAGTTAAAAAAGGATATCTGGTTTCTAAACAAGTCATCTCTAGATGGCTTTCTCTTTCCATGCAGTCCTTTTACTCTGCTCATAGGAAGGACCTTCCAAAATGGTATGGCTCATTCTGCTATGGCAGTTGCTACCTCAGGAATATTTTGGAAAAGGTGTGGACACGAGATTTAATTTAGAAGCAGCTCCCTGATCTTCTGTTCACACATTACTAAGTATCACAAGTTGGATATTTTCTTGAGAGTCAAAACTGTTTTTGCTGAAGCCGGTTTGCAGGTATCACGGACTCCGGTCATTCTTCTTCCACCCAGACTTCATAAGCTTTGGTAATTGTTCCGGGTGTGACAATTATGATCTTATAAACATTGTACAGGTTCATAATGGTGGAATGTTTGAGTAAATCACTGTTGTAATACATAAACTGTTCCTCCTTCCATCCCTCTAGCTAGTCATTTTCTCTGGCCAGAGTGGGGTAACCATTTCTCCGTTACAAGGCTTAACTTAGAGACAGTGCTGTGGCTTCTTGCCTTTTATGTTTTGTGTGTTGCTGAGGTGCAGGGACATTGTACTACTGCCTAACAATCCAATGTAATATTATACATAAAAAAAATTATTTCTTCTGTTGACACATGGATTTAGATGTATAAGTGGGTGCTGTTGTTTTTCAGCAGTCTCATTCTGCTTATTACTGTACCCCTTTTAAAGTCTGGGGTAGCAGTTGAGTTTATTTTTTAAGACTATTTGCTAAGCAGCAACTGAGGATGAATCACTTCAGGTTTCCTCAGAAACTGCTTTGCTCTCCTAATATTGCCTCCTTTCCTTTTTGTTGATATACTACCAGCACACATTCTCAGGTTATTCAACTCATGAGGTCATTCAACTCAAGAAAAAAACATAAACATACTAAAAAATAATAATATTGTAGAACAGGTCATTCAGATTAAATCTGATGTTTACATAATTGAAAGGTTAAGTAATCACTGAGGTCAGATCATGTAATATTGTCTGTGCAGATTGTATGAAATATTGGCAAAACAGCACACTGTTTCTCATAATGTCTACAGTACATGAGCTCACAGTACCCCTTCCAGGGTGTAGGGTAAACTCATAGACGCACACATTGCAGACCAGCTGTGTCAGATGAAACCACTAAAAATCAGAGATCACATAAGCAAGGGCATAACCATTTCTAAAAAATCTAAAACAAAAACAAAATGAAGCAGAAATTGTTTGTTATGGGAGCAGAACACTTGACACCCCATGCTTTGTGTTGTACAGTTTGTTCCCTTCTTATTTTAGTCAACTCTGTGGTCACCAGAACTTGGGGAATGGGTCACTTCCTTCAGTGCAGTATCTCACCATAGCAAAAAAAAAAAAAAAAAAAAATTTAATGCGCTAAACAGGAGTCTGCAGCACAATAGTTTATTTTGTAGTAACTCCAGCCATCAAGTAGAAGAAACATATAAAAACAAACAAATCCTGGAAACTGCCAGTGTAGATCTCATAAACACACTGCCTGTACTTAAAGCAAATTTTCCATCTGCATAAAGTTACACTTGAAAAGTGCATTTATGCATGCTGCATCTGACAGTTTGTCACTGCACTTTGTCTGTATACTTATCGCTACTCCCCCCAACTATCTAAATTTTATTTTCATCCCTTTTTAGCAGCTGTCACTTAACACTGTACCTGCTAGTCCAAGTCTTGCAGGTGGTGATAAAGGTCATCCTTCAAGGTGCCTGCAAAACAGTATACAGACTACTTAAAGCAGACTAATGTGATGATAAAGATTATGGAATGTCCAGGTAGAAGTTTCAAGGTACACACACATTGCATTTGTCTGTTTATAATTATTCTCTGCATTGTACAGGTTAATGTTCCAATATAAAAATATATTTTCTTTTTCAGGCATTTTGATTATTGATTAATTTATTTGGTTTTTTTGTGGTAGATCACTGATCAACATGTAACCAAGTGCAGACTCAGCCCAGTTTGACTATAACAACAAAAACAGATCAAATGGTACCAAAGTTGTTAATATATAGAAATTATTCAAATATTGTTACTGGAAAGCAGCCATGATGACTATTTCACTTAGTGACTGTTGTGTAATTTTCTTACAGTCATCGCCTGAAACAGCAAAGCATTGAAGGTTCAGATGATGATGGAGGTTTGTAATATCTACTTAAATTCATTGTTTCATTCTGTTATTTCTTCTTTAATAAACGTGTAAAAGTCCTTAATGTGGTTGTACTGACAAGGACTATTTTGTTTCTTTGTGGTTTGCTTTTTCTCAGATGTAATAGTACAGATATAAATAATCTGTCTAAATTACATGACGGAATCTGCACAGGTTATTTCAGTTGGTTTAATTTCTCCAAGTCTTTTTGGTTTCTAATACCATGACAGGAATGTACCCAATTCAAAGTCTGATTAAAGTTCATGGACTTAGTATTGCTTCAATCTTTGCTGTTAGTGAAGAGTTCCCTTTGAAGCACCCGCAATGTGCCCAGAACTGACTCCTCATGAAATTCAAATGGAGTTACATGTATCGGTAGCATATCCAAATATGACTGTAAATTATTTTTTATGAGAACCATTGCTCTTACTACTGTTGGAACTGTCTGGGTATCTTTCTTCCACATTGCCTTCATTTCTGACTGCAGATCCTGGTATTTTATGACTTTGTGTCTCTGTGTACATAAGACGCTTTAATCAGTGGGTCCTACTGCAAGAACACAAGGTAGGGAAGGAAAGGAAGGGGAAACTATAATACCATCATGGAAGTCAAAAAAAGTCACAATGCACAAACTGAAGCAGATAAACACAAAAGCCAGAAGAAGTAGCTGAATTGAACAGGCTGCAAATCACCACAGTTGTAGAATGCAGAATCCACTTTATTAACTTCAGACAAAAAATCCAAGGATGAGCGCTTTCGTCCAGAAAGATCTAGACTTCATCAGACAATTCACCCCACATAGTTACTTCCTTCTTATACAGTCCAAACAGGAAGTTCCACCCAGTTATAAACTAATCCAATTTTTTTAGTATAGACAATATCAGTACCAACATGAGGGGTGGTGCATGGTCACTATTACTTGAGAAAAGAGAATTATACTGGCAATTACGTTTGAATGCAGGGAACTGGCCAGGCCTGAATGAGCATATTTCAATTAGCCCAATTTTAAAACTAAAGGCACTAGAAAGATAAAATGTGTGTGTGTGTGTGTGTGTGTGTGTGTGTGTGTGTGTGTGTGTGTGTGTGTGTGTGTGTGTGTGTGTGTGTGTGTGTGTGTGTGTGTGTGTGTGTGTGTGTGTGTGTGTGTGTGTGTATGTATGTATGTATGTATGTATATATATATTTCTCCAGTACGCATTTTAATATCACATGTTCAGTATTTATGTTAAGTGTATTTATTTCTCTTAACATTTTCTACTATATCTAGTTTTTAGTATTTAATCACACATATTTATTGTTTTAACGGATTCAACATATTTAAATATTTATTGTAAATTGTCATTTTTATGAAGCAGTGTTTATATATATATATATATAGATATATATATATATATATATATATATATATATATATATAGTGTGTTTTTAGGGTGGTGTGTTCCATGAACTTTTTCAGTTTGTATAGTTTGTCTGCTTTTTAAATTCAGTGACTGTAAATATTGTGCTTTTAATGACAAAATTGATTAGTTTATAACTGGATGGAACTTCCTGTTTGGACTGTATAAGAAGGAAGTAACTATGTGGGGTAAATTGTCTGATGAAGTCTAGATCTTTCTGGACGAAAGCGCTCATCCTTGGATTTTTTGTCTGAAGTTAATAAAGTGGATTCTGCATTCTACAACTATGGTGATTTGCAGCCTGCAATACTTTGAGTGGGTTCAATTCAGCTACTTCTTCTGGCTTTTGTGTTTACCATCATGGAAGTATCGAATAGAGAAAACTGTAAAACAATTAAGACCAGACGTGTCACTGTTAGAAGAATATAGAAGAGGGAATAGATCAACAAAAATACTAAGAAAGATAGATGTAATAAAAACAATGTGCAGTATTAGAACAAACCAGGATCTGTCATGCATTATCGCAAATAAGCTAAAAATCTCAGCACAGGCAGAAAAACATAGAAGATACAGAGATAAATATAAAGGAAAAGTACAAAATAAGCAATTTATTGATGACCCAAAAAAGTTCTATAGAGAGTTGGGAAATAAGGTAAAAGGAATTGAAAGGTCACCAAAAAAGAAGAAATAGATACATTTTGGAGAAGTATTGATGAAGATCCTGTGGAACATAACAAAGATGCTAAATGGATAGAAAGCCTTCAATTGGAAAACACCAGGCCCAGATATGGAACCTAACTTCTGGTTAAAAGTGTTAACATCTTTGCATGAAGATTTAGCTATGAGTAAGAACTATTTATATGCGCACACTGAACAGACACCAACCTGGCTAACAGCAGGAAAACAATGCTACTACTTAAGAGTGAACCTGCAAGCTACCTTAAAAACTACAGACCGGTAACTTGCCTTCCAACGATGTATAAACTATACACTGGAATTGATACCGACAGAGTTTATAGTTATTTATAAGAAAGCTGAGTTATGGCAGTAGAACAAAAGGGCAATAAAAGAAAGTCATATGGAACAAAGAATCATTTGTTGTTAAAGTCATAGTGGAGAACTGTAAAAAAGGGAAGAATCTAGGTATGGCATGGATTGACTATAAAAAAAGCATTTGATAGTATCCCACATTCATGGATAAAAGAGTGCTTAAAAATGTGTAAGATACACCCTATTCTGATCAGCTACATTACAGCGACCATGAAACAGTGGCAGACCACTTTGCAATTAATCCATGATGCTGTTGTCTTTCGGCTTTTTCCGGTTAGGGGTTGCCAGAGCAAAACTCCGGTTAGCTAATGATTGGCAGTAGATTTTGACGAATGCTGAGGTGCCAGCTCGACGTTCAACCTTCAACGAAGGCACGCTCATTTACGCATGTCTTTCGACACCCACCCAACCGCGGGGAGGACATGCAGACTCCACACAGAAGGCACTCCCCACACTCCAGCCAAGAATCAAATGGGAGAACCTCTTGCTGTGAGGCAACAACGCTACCGCTGCACCACCACGGAAGGACAAATTATTATTCCAGGGGGAAAAATTCAAAGGGGGTATTCCAAGGTGACTCTCTGTCATTGCTGTTATTCTGTCTTGCCTTTAACCCATAAAGCTGTCTCCTTAACAGCTTAGGCCATGGCTGTAATTTGGCTCCTAGAAACCAAAAGTGTAAAGACTTCTCATCTCTTTGTCGATGATTTAAAACTGTATAGCTCATCAGATGAGGAACCAAAAGCACAACTGCAAGTTGTCAAAACTTTTTCAGATGATAAAAGAATGTTATTTGATCTTGATAAATGTGCAGAAGCAACCTTTAAAGCAGTTTGGGACAAGAATGTGTTATAAAAGAACTTGAGCAAGAGGGAGTGGATACAAATTTGGAAATTGATGAAGGATCAACAATAAAACATGAACAAATGCGAATAAAACTCGGGAGTACTTTAGAATCTTAAATTAATTCTGAAAACAGCGTTGACATCTAGGAGCAAAATCCATACTATAAACCAATTTGATCTTCCTGTCCTAGCTTACAGTTTTGGCATGATTGACTGTCCCCAAAACATGTTAGATTAGATAGGAAAACAAGAAGGATGCTTCATGATCACCAAATGATTTATAAAAATCAGTGCATACCAAGATTATATATTCCCTGTTCTGAAGGAGGAATGGCATAGTTAGATTCTTCCCCTTTTGACAATTCTCTGTTTTGACTTTGACAACAATTGGTCCTTTTTCCATATGGCTTTCTTTTGTTACCCTTTTGTTCTATTGCCATGACTGAGTTTTCTTTTAGATGAATGCAAACTGTGCCAACAGTAGTTCTGGTAAATAGTTTATACATCATCAGAAGGAAAGTTGTTGGTATATAGTTTTTTGGATTGCTTGCAGGTTCGCTCTTATGGAGGAGTATTGTTTTTCCTGTTAACCATGTTGGTGTTTATTCAGGATGAGCATATAAATAGTTCATACTGAGGGCTAAATCTTCATGTAAAAATGTTAATATGTTTAACGAGAAGTTAGGTACTGCATCTGTGCCTGCGGTTTTTCATTTAGGAGCTTTTCTTAATTTTGTTTCAGTTTCTGTGGATGTCACTTCATCCCATTTTGTATCTTGTACATTTGAACGTCTTACTGTTTGTATTACTGCTTCTGTCCATGCAGCATCATTGTTATGTTCCACTGGGTCTTCATAGATATTTCTCCAAAATGTATCTAGTAAATTTTTTTGGTGGTGTTTCTATTCCTTTTGCTTTGTTTCAGAAATCTCTATAAAACATTTTTGGGGTCATCAATAAATTGCTTATTTTGTACTTTTCCTTTATATTTATCTCCATATTTTCTAAGTTTTTCTGCCCTTGTCGATCTCTTTCGTTTATTATTTACAATAATGTGCCATAGATCTGGCCAGTTCTGATACTGCACATTGCTTTTATCATGTCTACCTTTCTAAGTATTTTTGTTGATTTGTTCCCTCTTCTTTACTCTTCTAATATTGACACTTCTTGTCTTAATGGTGTTATAGATTTCTCTGTCCGATACTTCAGTGATGGCATTTGATTTTTTTTCCTTCCTTTCACTTATTGCCTGGTGTTTTTGTGGTAAGACTTTATCTGTTATTAATTTAGCTGCATAGTAATATATCCTGTTTACTTCTGTTATAGTGCATAAATTTCTATGAATAGTCTTAATTACAGTGTTCATTTGTTTTATCAAACTTTCATTGATCTTAGTATGTCTATCCAGCTCTATTAAATCAAGCAACTCTTTCCTTTAGATAATTTCCATGTAAACTAAGGGCACAGTCTTTGTTCTTCATTTCCTGTGGGCATTCTACAGAAAGTTCCCGAACATCTTCCTCTGCGATATTCTCTTCGGCTTCATCCTATGTCACCCATTGCTCTTTCATATGGGAACTCACTGACCTGTCGCTCCACAACTTTGACTGCGGCACAGTTTCCTTGCCTTTCCTTGCTGTGCAACTCCAACTGAAGTTTTTTACTAGTTTCCTACTGAAGGCTCCAAATTATCTTCATATGGCAACTGATCAGATGCTTCCTGCCCCACTGTTTTCTCCTTAATTTGGGTATTCATTGTTCTATCATGTGATATTATCAGAGTTAGATTTTCTACATTAAATCCTTCACTTTGCAGGTAATCCATAACTTCAGTTTGTATTTTAAGTTCTCGATTACTAATCTTTTTTTTCTACTTTCCCTTTGTTTTCTTCTTTTTTTTTTTTTTTGTATTGTACAGTTTTCAGCATTTGTATGACTTTGCCTGTATTTCTCTTCAGATATCTTTGGTGCTGCTTTTTTATATTGATTAGTTTTGCTTTCTCCTTTGCATAAATATTGCACTCCATTAAATTACTTTTTCTTTCCCATGTCCATATTTCTTCTTCAGATGTCTCCCATTCCTCATTGTTTCATCATGCTGTGACATGACCTGTATTAGACTTTCTACACTAAATCCTTCACCTTGCAGTTATTCCATAACTTCAACTTCTGTATTTTAATTTCGGCTTTTCTCATCTCTGTTTTCCCCCTTTGTGATCTTATTTTTTGTATTGTGAAATTTTTCATATCTGGTTGCCTTTGCCTGTATTTCTCTTCAAATATCTTTGTAGCTGCTTTTTTTGTATTGATTAATTTGACTTTCTTCTGTACACAAATATTTCACCATGTCAGATCACCCTTTCTTTCCCATGCACATATTTCTTTTTTATGCATTTCAGAAGTCTCTAAGTTTTGTTGTTTATATTTTTGCACTTCCTTAGTCGCTTCGTTTTCCTTATGGCCCAAGGATTCTTGGTCTATATAATGTTTCTCATGAATCTTTTGCATTAATAAACACAAATTTGCATTTGAAGATTTTGACAGTTTTGGCAAAAAGTAGAATAAACAGTCTCAGCAAAATAAAGGTAAACATATTTAAGAAGGAAATGGCAAGAGAGATCCAAAAAGATGTTTTTAACCTCCCAAAAACCAAGGACAATCCAACAAGTCTGAATGACTATACAAGAGAACATGTGACCCCCTCCCCCTTCCTCCCCGCCACACTGACCCCTTTTTTTTGTCCAGAAAGTCTAGATTTGCATTTCTTTTTTTTTGGCTTCTGATAGTTTCAGAAATCAAAGTCATTCATCATGGTCAGAGATAGCATGGGAGGAAACCCTCCTTTCCAGAGAGTCATTTCTCATCCTGCAGATCAGACTCTTGTTTCCTGTTATTTGCCACATGCTGTCCCAAGGAGTGCTAGAACCAGTTCCTTGTCCTCAGATGGGGAAAGTGTTTTTTATTCAAGGATGTTCATAGTGCCAAAGAAAGAAAATGCTCAGAGGCCAAGTCTAGATCTTTCTTTCCTAAATCTGTGACCAAATTCAAAATTCTTTCACTTCACAGCTTGTTACCTCCTCTTCCACTTGCAAGTTTCCCAATGACACAAGGCTTAAAAGATGCTTAAAATCACATCCATATTCATCCAGACTTCAGACATTTCTTATGATTTTGTGTGTCTGGATCACATTTTCAGATTTATGCCTTACCCTTTGGATTATCCACTGCACCAAGAGAGTTCACAAAGTGTCTAGCACCAGTTATTGCTCACTGCAATCTACAGGTTATCTACCTTTCTCCATATTTAGACAACTTGCTTATTTTTGCAGTCTTTTTTCAAAATGTCAGGAATATCTCTGTTTGTTGAGAGATCTCTTGCACAAGCTGGGATTCTAAGAGATCATTCAAAAATCTTTTTTAACACACTCTCTCTCTCAGACGATTGTGTTCCTGGGATATCAACTACACACCTCTGTTCAGAGAGTTTTTTTTCCCACTGAAAAAATAGATCTTTATTTATATCTATTTCTAAGGTTTTCCACTCAGATTTCTGTCACTGTGAGGGAGTACCTCAGGATTTTGTCTCTTATGGCATCTACGATTCTCATGATACACCAGGCAAGATTCCACACTGGAAAGATACAGTGGTATCTGAAATCTCTTTGGTCCCTGCATCAACACCCTTTATCTTTTCAGATTCCAGTATTGGGGTTTGTCAGAAGCGAAATCTTTTGGTGGAGACAACAGCTATTCTTAAATCCAGGTCTTCCCTTCTCCCTCCCTGTTCCAAAGCAGTCAGTCACCACAGATGCTTTGGACTTTGTTTGGGGTGCAATTTCAGGAGGAATAAATGTGCAGAGGGTGTAGGACACATGCAAGCATATAAATATTAAGGAGAAGCTTTCCGTCATCAAGGCACTCGCCTCTCTGAACCATCTTTGGTCTCCCAGACCTCAAGTCATTACAGACAATACCACAGTCGTGTGGTACATCAACATGCAACGGGGAAACAGGTTGTACCTCTTTTGCAGACTAGCGAATATCACTCAGCAGGCATCCTACATTCTATCAGAGCAAAATTGTTTGGCAGACAAGCTGAGCAGGTCCAGGGCAGACCATCATGAATGGAAACTAGATCGGGGGGCTTCCAAGATTTGATCTGTCTGTGGGTGGAGTTCCTCAAGTAGACATCTTTGCCTCTTCTTTGAACAGTCAACTAGCACAATTCTTTTCCAGGACTCAGTGCTGAAGGCCTGTAAGGAATATGCCTTTTCTTTTCTTTGGAAAGCATTGTTCCTGTATTCCTTTTCACCCTTTCCTTTTATATCAAGGGTAATTCTGATGATTCAGAAGGAATCCCCCAAGATTATTGTGGTGACTCCCTTTTGGCCCATGCAACCATGGCTTTTCCTTCTTTTGTTAATGCCCAGGGACACTTACCACAAATTTCCTCATAGAATGGATCTACTCACACAAGAAGAGGGGTGTTTGATATACCCCAACATTAATCATCTTCACTTGACTGCCTGGATGATAGGGTCTTGATTCCTTTAAGTACCTGGCTTGTGAGGACATGCAACAGGTGCTAGTGGGGGCAAGAAAGCTTGCTACTAGAAAATAATATATTATCAAATGGAAAAGTTTTTTTAGCTGGTGCCAACAAAATAACCGTCACCCATTCAGGGCTAGTTGTTCTCTGGTTTTACAATATTTGTGTGAGTTACTATCCTGTAACCTTTCTTATTCCTCTGTTGAGGTTCATTTGTCAGCCATTTCAGCATGTCTGCCCAAGGATCCTCCTCCTTTAAGGCAGTTTCATGTCAAAATGTTCTTGAAGGGGGCTTTGCATAAGAACCCTTCAAGTAAGTTGGTGCCCCCTCCTTGGGATCTTAATTTTGAGTTAGAAAAGCTAACACTTGTTCCATTTGAACCAGCTAATCTGGCTGACATGAAGTTCTTGCCATGGAAAACAGTTTTACTGATTGCTCTGACTTCTGAGAGAAGCATATCTGAGTTGCAAGCTCTTATGGTTAGTCAGCCCTTCCTCATTTTCCATAGGAACAGCGTTTCTTTAGTAACTAATTCTTTCTTCTTTTATGCCTAAAATTGGTATCAGAGTTTTCTTTAAGCCAAACTATCTATCTCCCCACTTTCTTTCTTGAATCTAAAAATGAGGAAGAAAGGAAACGCCATACCTTGGATGCCCACAGACAGCTCTGATATTATATTGACAGAGCTAAATCTTTCAGATCTTCAGATGAATTGTTCTTTTCTTGTTTAGGTGCAAAAGGACAACCTGTGTCAAAACAGACTATTTTACTAAATGGTTGTTAAAGGCTGTTACCTTCTGCTATATTCACCATGACAAATCTGTTCCATGCAGGGTCAAGAACCACTCTACCAGGGCTTTGGCTTTGTTTATGGCTTTTTGAAAAGAAATGGATTCTAGAAGTATTCTAAAAGCCACTACATTCTTTTATAAAGTACTATAAGCTTAATTCTTTCTGTAGGTCTAGATAAACCTTTACTAAAACCATTCTCCAGGGGCTTCTGGACCCCTGTCCTTCTACTTCGCAAAAAAAGTTAGCTGTGGTAATCTACCCATATAGCTAAGGCTACTACAGCAGTGATCGGTATGAAGAACATGGTACAGTTGTGTAAGCTTAACTTACTATAACAGTAGATGTTCGAATGATCACTGCTGCAGTAGCCATTCCCTCCTTCTACCTTGCTTTGTGGTATGATTTTTATGCCAGGATGTGGATATTTATTTTCTTATTCCTAGGATTGTCTTTTTAGGTCTCAGCCTTCTCCCTGCTGACAGGAAAGCTGTAAAGGGCTACATTCAAACTTGTCTTTTAGTCAGCTCAGTTTGTGGTGTTTGACAGTTTGAGCGTATGGAAGGTGTCCTGAAGCTTTGTGTTTTTTTCCTTGGCAGAATATAACTCATATAGCTAAGGCTACTGCACCAGCAATCATTCAAACATCTTCCTTTATAATAAGTTCAACTTATATACTCTCTTTGAAAGCACTTGTGTACAGAGAGGTTTGTAAACCCATGCTGTGGACTTATGGAATGAGTCATGGGGCGGGAATCCACAGATACATGTGGGAAGGTGTAATGATAGGAGGTACTGCCAGTCATGCCAGGAGAAATAGGGCAGTACATGTATGACTTGTGCCAGCACAGATAGCTGTAATTTTGCAAATAATTTGTCATTTGTCTGTCAAGCTTATTTGAACAGTTGCTTGTGCTGAAAATGTATTTGTGAGGTTTGCTTTTTTTAAAATGTATCAACAGTACACCCTGCTGGAATGAAAATAAAAGTACATATATTATTGTAACATAATTAAATGTACAGGTTTTAATAGAGGACACTAGAACAGGAAAGAGTAACCAGCTAGCTTACTTTAAGAACAATAAGGGAAATGTAAATGAGTTGTTAAGCCATTAAAATGGTACCCCACAGTGCCGAATAGAACCAGAGACAGTGGGTCTGGAAGAAGCCTTTGTTCATTAGCTCAGTAAAAGGAGGTGAAGCCCTAGGCACTGCCATAAACATTTAGATGTGTATTGTAGCCATCTATCCTAAATTCCTGTCTCAACTTCAAAGGGGGTTACTATAAGAACCTAGAGTCAGATGACCAGATGAGGTCATTCTGCAAGCCATCTTGGATATTATTTTTTACAGGTAGTAATCTCTGAGGGTGGCGTATTCTGTTTTGGGCAACCTGACTAGAAGGACTGCTCACATATTTAATTGTGCCTTGTTCTGTCAAGTAAATTATTAGGGAATAGTAATTCTCCTAGATTCAATTAGGAATATAGTGTGCCCATCAGTGTTATTTTCAATATTTCCTGTGATTTGAAATCTGTGGTTTACTGGGAATATTTATTCAGTATTTTCATGCTTTTTTATTATTAACTATATTTAAAACTTTTATTGTGGCTGGTCCTTGTAGAAAGTATTTATCCTTTGAGAGTGAGTATATTTATTTGGTGACACTGTCTTGGTCCATTACTACCATTTGTGTTAGTATTAATATTACACAGTGTAATTGGACATTCTTTGTTAAGGGCCTTAGAGTAGCTGATTGTGGAGTGTCTGGTGGCGCTGATAAATACCTTATACTGTGGGCAGAAGGAGGCAAAGCAGGTAAAATCTGTGTCAGCCTTTCCCAGGTGGGTGTGTGAAAAATCAAATCTCTCAGTGAATGTGTGTGTATGTTAGCTACTTGGGGCAGGGACATGAAGCACTGGGTTTACAGGGAGGGTGCTGGAGGACTTGGCTTGGATACTCAGCTGAGGATCTAACCCTACAGCTGTACCAATGGGGAGTCTTAATGGGGACCTGGAGAGAGACAGATATAGAGAAATCCAGATCCCAGGTTGTGTGTATTCCCTGTGTGCTCTTAAGGAAAATTGTGCTTGATGCAGAGAGGGTCTGCATCTGGAAACACTGAGGGTATCCATTTGTATTCAACTCAGCTAAGCTCCTCGTGGTGTCCTGCAGAGTACTACAAGCAGTAGAGAGACAAAGAGATACTTTCAACTGATTTAAGTATTTTTTTTTTTTGCATTTTTCTCCTGCGTCTGCTAGTTTTCACCTAAAATGCGATCTACTAGCATTTCTGTACTCTAAAAGCTATTTTCTGCTGAAATACTTGCTTTTTTGCTGTTTGCACTTTCAAAGTCATTTAAAGTCATTTTCTGTGTTAAAAGCAGCTGTTTAACTGTTGTAGGCTACACACTCAAGTGCGCTAGCCTGTTTAAAGCATTTAAAGTGTTTTTGTGTAGTGTACTGTTGTATCTGTAAAAATAGAAAAAAAAAAAATTCTTGTTTCCCGCCTTTTCTAAGCTAGTCTAGTCCTGTTTTCAGGTTCTGTTGAATTCAGGGCTGTGGTACAAGTTCCTGTGTTGCCCATATCCTTACTTGGATAGGAGGAAGTTTCTCTGTTTATCAGTGAGAGTGGGGAGCTTTGAGCAGCTTGTATGTCCCTGGAGGAGTAGTCTTAGCCCAGCAACTAGTAGTTTATTGGCCGTTTTGGGCTAATTTCTATCTCTTTCATTTACCTGCCTTAAAAACCCGCATTTGTGCGGTTTTGCTCTTGTATTCAACTCAGCTAAGCTCCTCGTGGTGTCCTGCAGAGTACTACAAGCACCAGAGAGACAAAGAGAGACTTTCAACTGATTTAAGTAATTTTTTTTTGCATTTTTCTCCTGCGACTGCTAGTTTTCGCCTAAAACGCGATCTACTAGCATTTCTGTACTTTAAAAAGCTATTTTCTGAATACTTGCTTTTTTTTGCTGTTTGCACTTTCAAAGTCATTTAAAGTCGTTTTCTGTGTTAAAAGCATCTGTTTAACTGTTGTAAGCTACACACTCAAGTCCGCTAGCCTGTTTAAAGCATTTAAAGTGTTTTTGTGTAGTGTACTGTTGTATTTGTAAAAGAAAAAAAATTCTTGTTTCCCACCTTTTCTAAGCTAGTCTAGTCCTGTTTTCAGGTTCTGCTGAATTCAGGGCTGTGGTACAAGCTCCTGTGTTGCCCATATCCTTACTTGGATAGGAGGAAGTTTCTCTATTCACCAGTGAGAGTGGGGAGCTTTGAGCAGCCTATCTCTCCGCGGAGGAGTGGTCTCAGCCCAACAACTAGTAGTTTTTTGGCCATTTTGGGCTAATTTCTATCTCTTTCATCAACCTGCCTTAAAAACCCGCATTTGCATGGTTTTGCGCATCGTGCACCTCAGCGCAGCACCGTTTAGCTAAGATTAAACTATTCCTGGCTCCATGAAGTCTGCTGTTCAATTTTTCCATTGGAACCAGTCAGACTTTCAACTTAAGCACTGTAAACAGTTTCTTTTCAGTCCAGCACTTGCCCAAATCTCCTAGTAAGCACTAATAAAAGCTAGCACTACACCCCCTATACTATACAGAAGTACAGGGCTCTCTATTCGTCCCTAACCGGACAATCAGTAAAACTTCACTTTATCTGTGCAGGCATGTCCAAAGGGCAGTTTCAGGTGAATCCGGGCATTTTGAGGCAATGCCACAATTGCCTCATGTACACAGACAACCTTCTCCTCCTTCCAACAAACACAAATGTATGCGAGAGATGCAACGTTACAGCCAGACTGGAGGCCAAGCTCTCTCAACCCAAGACTGGAACAGTCAATCATGAGAAGAAGGGAAACACTTGCACCACACTACCAGTCTCACATAGACCAATCATATCGGCACCAGCCAATAACACACATAAATACACAAAAACATACTCGGAGGCTGTAAATAGAAATCTGCCTAAGCAGCAGAGACCTCCAAAGCAGACATCCAAACAATCTTCACCCCCCAACAACAACCACAAAACACATACTTCACAAAGTCAGTGTGCCACGCAATCACAGCCCTTAAGGCTAAACAACACACCCAATACACTAGTAATAGGAGACTCTATTGTCAGGCACACTGACATCCCTCTCACTAGACTGAACAAGGAGAAGGATACTGTAAGCTGCCTGTCGGGTGCCAGGATCTGCCACATAACACAAGCACTCAGGTCACTCCATAACAGATACAAATATGACTCTGTCATTGTCCATGTTGGTGTGAACGACCTGAGACGTACCTCCCTGGATTACATGAAAAGAGACATAGAGGAGCTCTCTGATCATGTAGCCCAGGCCGGTATGACCCTGACCCCGAGTAGCATCTTGCCCTCACCAAGAATGATGCCACAGTATAAAGACAAAATGATCGATTTTAACAATTGGCTTAGCTTAAGGTGTCATTCAAAGGGGATCCAGTGTTTGTCAGCCTGGGATGACATGCTCGACAAGCCACATTGCTTCGCAAAAGATGGCTTGCACCTGTCGCCCTTGGGCTTTCAAATACTGGCCAAGGCTCTTGCCACCCCCATAGTGCCTTATTTAGGCAAGGCTCAAAAGACAAACCCACCTCCGTAAACAACACAAGCAATAAAAAACTGAGGGTAATGCTACTCCATGCCAGAAGTCTAAACCTCCCAATGCACGCACTCGAGGCACTCCTCAGTAAGGAGGGAATCGATTTATGTGCAGTAACAGAAACCTGGTTCAAGGCTGCAGAGAGCACCCCAGCACTACCAGGCTATAACTCATACCATACCTTTCGGCACCAGAACCCGGACCGAAATACAAAAGGCGGTGGTGTATCCATCTTCATCAAGGATTCCCACACCTCCAGGCTTGTAGCACAGCACGAGGCCTCGGAGACCATCCATGTGCAACTAACAGTGGGCAAAACTGCCTTTCAAGTTTGTAGCCTGCTACAGATCACCCACCTTGTCTCAAGACCCCCACTCAGCATTCCTGAGAACACTGGAAAATATGAAGATCCTACCAAACACCATGATATTGGGTGATTTCAACTACCCAAACATAGACTGGGAAAACTACTCAAGTACAAACTCCTTTGCCCAATGCTTTCTAGAGTTTATAAACTCAAACGCCCTGGAACAACTGGTTACCACTCCCACAAGAGGTGACAGCATATTGGACTTGATCATCACCAATATGGGTGACCAATGTTCCACACCAAAGGTAAACCCATCCCTGGTAATATCAGATCATAAACTAATCACACTAGACATCCACATCCCAACCCCACCCCCAGTCAAGGAAACAACTGTAAAAAACTTTTCAAAAGCAAACTTCACACTTCTCAAGACTGAGGTGGAAAGTTTCAAGGCCTCACCGCTAAAGGATAATGCTGCCCAAACTGCAGAATCCTTCACAAATGCATTCTGTGTGCAGCTACAAGAATGCATGGATTGAGCCATCCCAAGTAAAACAAAGACTCACTCCTCCAAAATGAGGAAACCAGTCTGGTGGACCCCGGCCATAAATAAGCTCTACAACAGGAGGAGGAAACTACTACATGATAGAGCAAAATCCCAAAAAGGGAAGGCATCCCTAATCAGTACCAGCAAGAAACTACGATCCCTCATAAAATCATCCAAGGCCAACTTCGAAAGAAAAATTGCCAAAGACGCTAAAGATAATCACAAAGCCTTCTTTAGTTATGCCAAGAATCTAAGTGGCAGCACTCAGATCTGCTCTGAGCTAGTGCAAAACGACAAAAAATACACTGAACCAACAGATATTGCTAACATCCTGGCTGACAGGTTCAGTGCAAACTTTACCCCCCACCCCCACCCCCTAAAGGGCCTGTGTCCATTCCAGAAGATTGTAGAGCCCCAGACATCACAGACACTCAGGTGAAAACAGCCCTTTCCAAAGCCAGGAACACAGCATCAGTGGGACCGGATGGCATCCCAGACTGTGTCCTACACAAGCTCCAAAAAGAACTAACCCCTCACCTAAACTCACTGTTCAAGCTCAGCCTCACCACAGGCTATGTACCCAAAGAATGGCATACAGCAACAGTTATCCTGCTCCACAAAGGTGGTGCAACAACGGATCCCGGGAACTATCGCCCTATAAGCCTGACTAGCTTGGTCTGCAAAGCCATGGAGTGCATCATCATGGAACTCATTAACAAAGACATTGGGAACCTCCAGACACTGGACCCTACCCAATTCGGATTTGTTAAAGGCAGATCATGCCTCCTAAACCTGGGTGATTTCTTTGAAACAGTTACCAAGGCCATAGATGAGGGAAAGGTAGTCCACACAGCCTACCTGGACCTCTCAAAGGCTTTCGACACCATTCCCCGTTCTGGCATTATAGAAAAGCTCACCAGTTTGAACATTAACCCCTATGTCACGAGATGGGTTGCAAACTGGCTCATGTATAGAACTCACATGGTCAGAGTTGTGGGTGCTATGTCTGACTCTAAACCAGTTACAAGTGGAGTCCCTCAGGGCTCAGTCCTGGAACCCCTCCTGTTCGGTAGGTACAGGCAAACACGGGAGGACTATGGCTGACCAAGTCCGCAGATGATTGCAAACTGGGGGCCATAATTGACTCCCCGGCTGACACACACATTCTCCAGAGGGGTCTCACAGAGATGAATACCTGGTGTCAGAATCATGGACTTAAGCTAAATGCCAAAAAGTGCATAGTCATCCCCTTTGGGAAAAATAAAGTGCCCACAAACTATCACATGCGAGGTAATCCACTAAGTATGGAAGATGTAATTAGGGACCCAAGTAGATAGCAACCTCTCCTTTGATAACCACATTGCCAAAGTGGTTAGAAAATCCTTCTATGTAGCCCACCTAATCACAAAAGGGTTCGCATCTAGATCAAGAGAGGTTATTGTGCCCCTCTACTCATCGCTCATCAGGCCCATAATAGAGTACAATGCCCCATTTGGGATGTACCTTACTCGACACCTGCAACAGCACCGCAAAAGTACCAAACCAAGAGAATCATGGGCCTCAAACAGATGCCCTATGCAGCCCAGTTAAAGAAACTCCATCTTTATCCGGTTGCTTACTGCCTCCTCAGAGGAGACCTCTGCCTTACATACAAGGCCATGTCAAACCCTGAATTAATGGGCATGCTCCACCTAAGGAAAACCAAATCTCTTAGAGCCACACGCTCTAGGGATATAAACCTCAGCACAACAATAAATAGGACATGCTAGATGGATAGATTCCTGTCCCAGAGACTTCCCTCACTCTGGAATAGAATCCCAGTCTATGCTAGGCACTGACTCTCTTCAAGAGAAATCTTGACGAGTGGATGGGAAATCGTAAATATACACCTGGGATCACATCAGTGGCCATGCTGGACAGAGGCCCAGGAAACTAATCTAAAAGGGAGGCGAAAGCCAACACATTCTGGCTAGGCTTATAAATGCCCTTGGGCAGATAGCCTAGTACCTACCTATGAACCTAAGTGCACTTCCCTTTCCATTGGCAGTGGTGAGGATTTGCGCTCCTTGATTACTGGCCCAGCATGAGGACATCACATATCTGTGACAGTGGTGGGATCATCATTCATCACATATTGGTTGGCAGTGGTGGGACCGTCACTCATCACAGAGGCCATGAGATGGATAGAGAAGGGGTGAGGGTGAAGGTGGAAATGTGTTTGGAGTTAGACCTGTTTAGTGTTTTAAAGTGCAGGCTAGACAGCTTGCTGCCATCAGTTTAATGTAATCTACACTGTGACATTATTGTGAGTATGAACATGAAGTTTATTGACCAGTAGGAATAGTAAGAATGACATGTGTGCCTTACTGGGGGGGAAAATGCTACTCAGTATGGTTTTCTGTATGCTGTACTGTTGTACGTGGAGATGTTCACCATTCCCACTGCCTCAATGACATTTTTTGCTATCTGTTAAGGTAATGGAGTACTGGTCAGGTTTGAAAATCGCAAACTCCCTGTCCCATTTGTCCCTATAGCAGCTGATTGGCTGAGCATATCCTGAGAGTGAAGCCTTCTGCTGTTACAGGAAATGAGGGTTCAGTCTTTTTCTGCCATCCAAAGAAGAAAGTCCTCTGATTCTCTACAGTGTCCAGTGCTGATTTTTCCGGCTTCCTGCTCAGATAAATCCGATTTGAGGACCCACCTTCCTCTCATTTTATTATTGGATTTATTATACTTCTATTTTTATGTTTATTTAAGAATATTTATTTTAGTATTTTAGTTATTTCAGTGTTCCTTTGGGAAATTCTGCTATCTTTGATAAATCTTTGTTTTTACTGTTTCTGAGGAAACTTTCAGTGTTTCTGTCAGAAGTGTAATGTGTATGTGTGCTCTTAGAAACTTGAGGCCCGTCTTTGTTATTGTTACTCTGCTTTATTTTCATATTTTGACAGGAAGATATTGCAGAACTTGGTTTTTTTTACAGCATTTATACATTATTCACTGTAAATATGACTCTGCTGTTTGTGTTTTCAACACCAGATTGTGATTTTTACCATGAATGAAATTATTTGAATGTACTGTGGAGATTAAACTATATTTTCTTGATAGAGAAAGTAAAAATTGCTATTAAATGTTATGTTATGGTGGTTTAACTTGGTTAAATCATGTGGAGCTAGTTATTAACACTGGTTTGGCATATTGGTTGCGTTGGTGTTTGGACTTTTTACTGGAAATTCTTTAACTCCTGTCACTTGTAAAAGAATTCTGAAAAACATTTCAAGCTGTCTTTTTGTGATAAAGACACTGTTTAATTGTGTGGGGAGATAATTATTACTAGAAATGTTAAGTAGTTAGTGTGCTACATTATACATTATCCAGTGCAGTCAGTTCATTATTCTGTCTGCTCTTCTCTCCCCTGACTGATCCTAACTGTAGTACCCCCCCCCCATCAAATCCAGTTGCACCTAAAAATAAGTATGCTGTAACCTATAGTTAATGATTCTGTTAGTGCCACTGTTTGGCCTGCAGATCACTTACCTTTTGCCCCATCTCCATGTAATGCAACTTTGCTGGCAACTATGGAACAGGGGTTTGGCGCATCCTCTGGGTCTGTTGTAGTACCTTGCACAGATGTGGGAGAACCAAACCCTTTAGATGCAGGAGTAGTGTGAGGTAAGAGTCCCCTTGCCAGACATAATACTTTGTCCCCAGATATTTTATCTAGTAGTGAATTTCACAAGAAAAAGAAAGAGAAGCTTTATCATACAGCTGCTAATCAGATTATAGCTGTTTATAAGAATTATCTGGTTTCCTTGGCTAAGAGTGTTCTGTAGACAGCTAGTTCTGGTGGCTGTGTCCCCATACATGGCTCTATTGCTAGTTTGGGTGGAGACCTTTCTATTGCTTTGGAGAATGATGAGGCATCTGATGAGGACAATGAGGATTTGCCAGTTGACACCGAGTCCAGTCACTGTGCTTCTTCAGGAGGTGAACTTGAGCTCCAAGCAAGTGTTCACTTTTCCTGAGAGCATTGCTAGATTTAGTAATGTTTTTGCTTGGGAGCAGTCAGGAACTAGCCCAGACCCAGGCAGGGTGTATCACCTTATAGAAGATGAGATGTCCAGTTCTCTGGCTATCCTCCCTCTCTAACTGGCTGGGGAAGATACTTATAAAACTGGCTGCAGGACACCAGTATCTATTTCAGCAGCCCTGAAAAAGCTCAGAGAAATTATAAGATCTCCGCAGATATGACTGGTCTCTTCTCATCTGACTGCTGACTCAGCTGCCTGCTCAAATAAAAAAATCCTTGGCTTCATCTAATCCACTGCCCTCTGTTAATGAAGGAAAATGGTTAGATTTCCAGAGCAAAATGATTTCTTTCTTGTAATCTAGCCTTTAGAATGTTAAATTATCAAGGCTATATGCAGAAATTTATTTTATAGTGTGGGTAGAGTTTGAATGATTTTGCTGCAACCTTGAATACAAAGCAAAAGTCTTATGTGAAAATTTTGTTTTTCTAATTGGACTCAGGTTCCAAAATGTGCAGATACAGTCTCGAGAAATGCTGCTGCTTCTGTTGTATTAAGACGGTATGCTTGGTCACATATGCAGAACTTCTTTGATTTAAAAGCCAAGATTTTGAATGCATCTTTGTGTTCTGAATTGATGTTTGGACCCTCTGTTAGACTCTCAAACAGTGGGATTACAGAGGTAAATTAATGCATGGGGTATCTAAGGTGTTTCACATACCTAAGTTTTCTCCAGTAAGGTGTCTTCCTTCAATGGGCAAAACAAACAAAATCCCAGCCAAACAAAAGTCAAGAATACAGAAGGAAATGGCAGGAGGATAATTCTTCAAAATCAAGCAAGAGGAGTCCTTTCCAAAAAAGGATCAACTGAGTCACTGAGCACCACTGACTTCTGCCCTTCGTTGTCTTCCTGCTTCCCCCAGACTCTCTATTAACACTACAACCTAGCTGCAAATAATCTCAGAAAAATGGGTTCTGAGAATAATATGGAGAGGATGCACTAGATAGAAAGTTGTCCCCCTTTCTGGGGAACCCTCCCTCCACCCCCAAGACCAGACAGAGATGTTTCCTCCAGTGCTTCATTACGTGGTAGAAACAGGGGTTCATAGAACCAGTGGCTATGATACACAAAGGGAAATGATTTCACTCCAGAATCGTTTTGCTACCAAAAAAGGGAGCACTTATGTAGACCTGTCCTAGATTTTTCCTTTCTAAGCACCTTTGTAAAAGTTCTGAAATTCAAAATGGTCACCTTAGTCGGTCCTAGCAAAATTGATTCCAGACTGCTGTTTCACAGTGGCTGTAGATCTTGAGGATGCTTCTCATCATATTCCTATTTCTCTCAATTTTAGGATATTATTGAAATGTGCTCTGCCTGGCTTACATTATCACTTTTCTGTATTATAATTTGGACGGCCTACTGCACCTCAAGTCGTTAGAAATGTCTGGCCCCAGTGGTTGCCTATTGCAGAACCCTAGGCATACACATTTTCCTTATTTCGAAGACTTGCTGATTTGTGATGGTTCTATGTCTAGGTGCTAGGAGTCCTTAAACAAGGTTGAATCTCTCCTTTTCCACTTGGTCTTCAAACTGAATCTTCAAATGTTTTTCCTCATACCCTGTCAAGAAACTGTTTTACTGTGGTGTTGGATGGATGCAGTGAAAAGGATGTCTTTCCTGCCAGACAACAAAGTTCTGACTTATCTGGGCATTTTCTTGGATTTCTCTCTTCTAGACTTGGTCTCAGCAAGAGAGTTCCTCAAAATTCTAGGCTTCATGGCATCAGTGATCCTCATATCACTAGCCAGACTACACTTGATTAAAATTCAATGGTACTTGAAGAATTGTTGGCCACAGTGCCTTCATCCCTTGAATTTCCAGGTGTTGGTACTGGGATTTATGAAACAGGAACTGCAGTAGTGGACAGATCAACTGTCTCTGAACCCAGGACTCCCCTTCTCTCTTCAGACCTTCATCCAGTTTGGCCAGATGGACTCTTCAAAGTCTGAGTAGGGAATAGTGTCCTTGGCAGCTCAAGTGCAAGGCTTGTGGGGTCTCCAGGACACAAAAGCACATCGAATTAAAATTGACATTGGTAGTGATTCATGCCTTAAAAGGTCTTCACCAGTTATGGACTTTGAGTCCTCTTCTAGTGGTATTTTAGCCCTCTGTTACACAGATTCTCAAACAGTGGGATGATAGAAGCAAATGTTACTGTATCGAGTACCATGATTGTTTCATGTATCCAGGTCGTCCCCAGACAATGCATCTTCCTTCAAGGGGCAAAAACGCAAAAATCTCAGCCAAAAAGAAGTCATGGATCCAAAAGGAAGTGGCTGGTGGATAATCCTTTGAAACCACCAAGCAAGAGGGGTTCCTTTCTTGAAAAAGGATCAACTCCCTGCAAAGGAATGACTATACCAAGCACCCCACAGACAAGCAAAAGGGTATAAGGTCATACCCTCTTTGCCAGTTGGCAGTGATGGCCCAAGTGCTGGCTGTAAAGCATTCTCTGACTCTTCAGGCCTCCTACATTCCATCAGAACAAAACACAGTGACAGACAGATTAAGCAGGTTCTGGATAGACTCTCTCAAGTGGAAGCTCCATGTAGAGGTTCCCTTCTTTTAGCTGAGAAAATTCTGTTCAAGACATTCTTGCAGCCATGCTTGGAAGATAAACACTGTATCATTCCCATGGTCAGGAATGTTCCTGTATGTTTTTCCACCCTTTCCAATTATTCCCAAGGTACTTATAAAAATTCAGAAAGAATAACCTAAGATCATTGTGGTAACCCTTTTGGTCCAGGCAGAGCTGGTTCCCCCTTTCATTGGAATTGGACAAAGGCAATTACCACAAGCTTCCTCACAGACTTGATCTGCTCACACAGCATCAGAGGTGAATAGTATACCCCATCTTACAGCAATTACAACTGATAGCCTGGATGATTCCGCTTTGATAAGTTTTATGCACTTGTTCTTTGAGGATGTACAGCAGTTATTTAAGGTGGAAAGAAAACCTGCAACTTGAAAAGCTTATGTTTATAAGTGGAAGATGTTTTTTAGGTGGTGTGTACCCAATAAAAGAGGTGTCAAAAGGGTTTTGGCTTCTGGTTTTGAAATATTTGGGTGACCGTCTTAGAGATTTCTCATATGCTTCTGTCAAAGTACATCTTGCAGCCATCTCAGCTTGTCTGCCCATTACCCCCCCCCCCCCCCACACTCTTTCATTTCTTTTTGTGGTCAGTCTATGAAAACAAATTCCTACTCATTGGGGTCTGAACTTTGCTCTTGAAAAATTGACCTTGCCTCCTTTTGAACCTGACTTTCAGGTTGATTTACAGTTCATTTCTTGGAAGGCTGCTTTACTCATTGCTCTGACATCTGCAAGCCAATTTTCTTGCTGCAAGCTCTCATGGTGGGCCAGCTGTATCTGATTTTTCACAAGGACAGAGCTGCGTTACACATTAATCCATCATTCATGCCTAAAGTTGTTTCTTAATTTATCTTGAAACAAGTCACCTGTCTCCCAGTGTTCTATCCTGATTCAAAAACACAATGGAGAAAAAATTCTACATACCTTGATTCTGACTCTAAGTAAATTATTGCATGATGGTTGTCCTCTGCTATTGTTTTCTGTTACTCCCAGTATAGTAAATCTCTTCCAGGCAAGGTTAATACTCACTCGGCTAGGGCCTTATCCTCTTAGATAGTGTATTGGAAAGGGTGGACTCTAGAAGCATTCTGGTGGCAGCATCCTGGTCCTTTGTTCATACCTGCATAAAGCACTGTAAGCTGGGTTCCTTTTTAAGGTCCAGAGCAGGCTTTGCTATAACCATTTTCCAGGGACTCCTGGGTCCTTACCCTCCCACCTCCCGAGGTAGGGTAAGTTTGAGAATCTACCCAATATGCCAGTGATACAGTGGCAGTGAGTGGTGAACATAGTACACATTTGTATGTCCTACTTACCTGTAACAATAGATTTTTTGATTTCCTCATTGCTTCAGTGGGAGCACCCACTCACCATTCCCTAGATTGTGCATAGCTGAGGAGGGTTTCAATTTCTTTGATACAGTTGTTGGATTTATTTTTTTATATGATATTGTGATTAGCTGCAAATTTACTCTTGCTAGGTGATTTGGCGTCAGGTAGTTTACTCTCTTTTCTGTGGAAGCAAAAAAGCCTTAACACTCAACTTCCTATAACAGACGAAGGCTTCCCTGTCAGGATATGTTCAGCCAATCAGCTGTCAATCAGAGGAAGAGAGAGGAAAGGGAGTCTGAACATTTGATAGCTGGCCAGTACTGGGTTACCTTGGCAGATAACCTGAAATATCACTGAGGCAGTAAGGAGTTCAAACATATATTGTCAGGTAAGTAGGACTTGTGCAAATATACTTTTCTGATGGAAAGTAAGGAAGAGAGAGTACTGTGTGCCCATTTTAAAACCCATAATATGCATGGCTTATTAATTTGATAGATTTAATTCAGTACTTGCCCTGAGCAGAGCATCTCCTGTCTAGCAGTGTGCTCTCTATTTTTGCCCCCTTCAAATCCCTTACTACCAAACTCCACCACAAAAGTGCTTTTTCACCATAAAGAGAGACCAGATGATCTCACAGCCGTAACACCGGTGTTTCAAAGCCAGTGAAACAAGCATATTCCAAGAAAATCTATTTTGTGCCCCCCCCCCCCTTCAAATCCCTTGCTAACAAACTCCACCACAAACGTGCTTTTTTACCATAAACAGCTACCGGGTGATGTCACAGCGGTAACTCCAGTGTTTCAAAGCCAGTGAAACAAGCATATTCCAAGAAAAGAGATTTTTGTCCCCTTCAAATCCCTTGCTACCAAACTCCACCACAAAAGTGCTTTTTCGCCATTAACAGTGACTGGGTGATCTCACAGCGTAACTCCAGTGTTTCAAAGCCAGTGAAACAAGCATATTCCAAGAAAACGTATTTTGTGCCCCCCTTCAAATCCCTTGCTACCAAACTCCACCACAAAAGTGCTTTTTCACCATAAACAGCTACCGGGTGATGTCACAGTGGTAATTCTGGTGTTTCAAAGCCAGTGAAACAAGCATATTCCAAGAAAAGTTATTTTTATCCCCTTCAAATCCCTTGCTACCAAACTCCACCACAAAAGTGCTTTTTCATCATAAACAGCGACCGGGTGTTCTCACAGCTGTAACTCCGGTGTTTCAAAGCCAGTAAAACAAGCATATTTCAAAAAAAGCTATGTATGTCTAATATCCTCCTCAGGGTATCTATTAGTTGTAATAAGTAGCTTTTTTTCTTTGAGATCATGCTGCTAGGGAACTCTGCTACCCCTTCCCAGCTGCCTAGCCCACCTCTACATAATTTCAGATAGTTCGGCTTCCCTTAGGACTAAACTTCCTTTGTTTCTTTTTTGCTAAAGTTTTAGTTACAGTTTTAGTACCCACGTGCAACCCAGCTAAAGCTGCCTAGTAGCCCCCCCCCCCCCCACTGAAAGTCAGATATTGGTCTTCTTTAAAGACTAAACCTCCTTCTTTTCATTTTTTAGTGTTAATTCTACTACCCTCACACAACCCACTACGGTGTAATTAGTGTTATCTTCTCCCTCCCAACCTCTCCTCTCATCTGCTAAACAAAAGGCAAACCATCTAAAACTCCCACTTAGCGTTTGTCTCCTCTAAATATCATTTCTACCTTTTCTTTGCTACCCAGTGTTACTTTGACCTTTTTACCCCCTCAAAAGTCTATCTGATAATCCAAAAATAATTACAAGCTGCACCTTTTGTTCTCTGTCCCTTACCTCTATGTGATTGTTTTTCTTTTTACTTTGAACAGCTGAAGAAGATGGGTGCACACTTTCTGTTACTTTGTTGTGGTCTTCCCCCCTTCCCCTGCCCTCTCCCTTATTGTCTCTCCTCCCAGGTGATTCCTCCCTATACTTTACATATACAGGTTGCCCTCACAGGTGCCATCATTAATTCAGTACTTGCCCTGAACAGAGCATCTCCTGTCTAGCAGCATGTTCTCTAATAAATGGCAAATAAACCTGTACACTGTGTGTATTATACTGTTTTAACTATTGATTGTTTTAAAGTGGGGATATTGGTCTTTAAGGAAACATGCTATAGCCACTGAATCATTTTTAACATAATTTAAGGTCTGTACAGGGCAGATTTAACTATTGATTGTTTTAAAGTGGGCTATCGGCCCTTATGGAAACATGCTGTAGCCACTGAGTTACTTATAACATATTTTGAAGGCCTGTACAGGGTGGTTGCAATTGTGCAACACTGTATTCATACTAGAACAGTATGCCAGGACCTTTCTGGTGTTTTGACAAACTTACTCATTTGCTATTTTTAGTATTGCTTTCCTGTAATATTGTTCTATAGTTCTGTCTGCCAAGCGAGTTAAATGCAGACTTTAAAGTTTTTATTGAAGGCATTATGCTAGTGGTAAAAGCTGAAACAATTGTACTTAAATGTGCAGCCGCTGTTGTGTTTGGTTTATTATATGCATTTGAAATTGTCAGTAACAGCACTACATATCCTTACTTATGTATTTCAACAGTTAATATCTGCTGTGTAATATTGCTTACACTAATTAGTTGTTATTTGCTCTAGTCGGCATTTAAGCCATATTCCCGTTTAATTTCTGACTACATCATTTTACTTAAGCTGCTTGTTTTATTTGTTACCTTTTATTTAATTATTTTTCTATCTTTCCTTCTCTCTTATAGTTTTTGCCTCCTTCAACTCTCTTGCTACCAAACTCCACCACAAAAGTGCTTTTTCACCATAAACAGTGACCGGGTGATCTCACAGCTATAACTCCGGTGTTTCAAAGGCAGTGAAACAAACTTATTCCAAGAAAAGCTATGTATGTCTAATATCCTCCTCAGGGTATCTACTGGTTGTAATAAGTACCCTTTTTCTTTGAGAGGACGCTGCTAGTGAACCCTGCTTCCCCCTCCCAGCTGCCTAGCCCACACCTACTGAATTTCAGATATTTTGGCTTCTTTTAGGACTAAACTTCCTTCGTTTCATTTTTGCTAAAGTTTTAGTTACAGTTTTAGAACCCATGTGCAACCCAGCTAAAGCTGCCTAGTAGACCCCCCCCACACACACACACACACACTGAAAGTCAGATATTGGTCTTCTTTAAAGACTAAACCTCCTTCTTTTCCTTTCTTTTTTAGTGTTACTTTTTAGTGTTAATTTTACTACCCTCACACAACCCACTACAGTGTAATTAGTGATATTATCTCCTCCTTCCCCTCTCATCTGCTAAACAAAAGGCAAACCATCCATAACTCCCACTTAGTGTTTGTCTCCTGTAAACACAGTTTATACCTTTTCTTTGCTACCCAGTGTTACTTGGACCTTTTTACCCCCTCAAAAGTCTATCTGCTAATCCAAAAACAATTACAACCTGCACCTTTTTGTTCTCTGTACCTTACCTCAAGGTAATTGTTTTCTTTTTACTTTGTACAGCCACAGAAGACAGGCGCAACCCGCTCCATTCACCCTCTGCTTCACTCTGGGCTCACTCCACTCTCCTACCCCACCCTCATTCCTATTCACCCCCACTTCCTCTAGGTTTAGTGGTGGTAGCTCCACCCTCTAGATTCCTGACCAATTACTCCTCCCTGCATTCTTACTATTCCCTCCCCCTACCCTACCCCACCTCTCCAACTTCTCAACTTTACCCATTACTTATTCTTAATATTTCAATACAAGCCCACATTTCCTACCAGTCTAATAATGTACCACATATCACATCTTTCATCAGTCTTACTCATCCTTACTTCTTTACTGCTACTAATATCTCTGTCCACTTCCACTCACTTTAGCATAGATATTTCTCCCCCACAATCCACAACACTAACCATTGTTTCACATGTCAACCTACGTAGTTACCCCAACATCTCTCCATCCCTATTAGTAAGCAACACCCTATCCTCAGCCAAAAAACACCCCACCCCCACCACCACTAAACTTAAATTAACACTACATTACCCTCAATTACCAACACTAAAAAATCATAGGCCACACACTGTACTTCCTCTCGTCATAGTACTACAGCAATGTGGAGATGTACACCCCAACTCTGGACCTGATAATTTACCCAAAACTACCCACACTCCTAAAGCCCATGATTTATATTTTTGTAAATAACAATGCTCGAAGCCTCTGCAACAAGATTACAAAATGTCAGTCCTGGCTTAGTCACCACTCTCCTGACATAATAGCAATAACTGAAACTTGGCTGAGAGCACATATACCAGACAGTGAAATCCTTCCACCTGGCTACAGCATTATTTGTGATGTTAGGGTCCAAAAAAAAGGAGGGGGCATAGCCCTAATATATAGTGACTCCTTAACAATAAATATGCATCCAAAGCCAGTCCTCACATCCGGTTGTCTGGAAGTCTTAATGGTATCCCTCCATATAAACCCTAACAAACAACTATGTATTGTCACCATTTATATTCCCCCTGGTCATAACATCCCCCATTTAGAAGACTCCTAGGATGGATTAACCGCACTATCCCCCAAGAAACTATCATTCTAGGAGATACTGACATCAACTGGCATAACCTAATCTCCAAAACTCCTAGCACCAGCATTAATCTCCACAGTTTCACTCAACTTATCATAGAGCCTACATGGGCATTAAACACCCAAACCAAAGCTATATTATATTGGATCCTAGTATCCCACCCCCACTAATACACCAATACTGGTGCCCTCCTTTACACCCTAAGTGACCTGCTTACACCCACATAACCCATTTACACATACCCAAACCTCACACATTCAGATTAATCAGGAACTTTGTCCACTTTAACCAATAACTACCCTTCAAACTCACAACTTGTCCACGTTAAAAATCACTGCCCTTAAATGAGGCTGTACAATATTTTAACATCATCTTTCTGAACACATTAAATAACCTAGCACCTCTTCGTACTAAACACTCAAAACCAAACCATGTCCCCTGGTTGACAAAGCACACCAAACACACCCTCTTGTCCAGAGACTAACCTTGGAAAACTTGGAAAAAATGTAGGAGCATAGAAAATGAACTAAACTATAAAAAACTTAGAAATGCTGCAAAGAAACTTAGCAGAACTGATAAGAAATCCTGCTTCTCCTCTAAACTCTCCTCCCAAAATACCAACCCAGAAATATTTTGAAAATTATTATCCTCCCTTCTGAATCCTGGTATCATCCAAAATCCATCACCCACTCCTGACAAAAACCCTGTCCAGATAGTCCAAATATTCAGTAACCATTTTATTGACACCATCCTAAAACTAATCAAGGACTCACCCTCAAAAACAAATCCCATCTCTATCATTACCTCTGTAGACCCCCATTCCCCACAAATATAATCCACCTTTCTCATTCCAAGCCATGCCTACATCCCTAGTTAAAAAATTTCTAATCAAATTAAAACCCAGCTCACTCTCGTCTATAACTTACCACCAGAATACTTACAACTAGCAGCCAAGGCTATAGCCTACCTGGTCAGCATTCTTTTCAATTGCTCTGTTACTGAATCATATGCCCCCCTTCTATGGAAAAAATCCATTATTACCCCACTTCATAAAGGAGGTAATGCCCACAATCTCTACCAGCCCATCTCCATCCCCTCCCCACTGTAAAAAATCCTAGAAAAATGTATTCAAGCCCAACTACTCAGTCACCTCATCAATAGTAACCTCATACCTCCCAATCAACATGGCTTCTGCTCAGGCCATAGTACAACCTCAGCTCTACTCTGCTTTACTGACATAGTGAATAAAGCTCTTGATGCTGGCGTACCCACTTCTGTACTCCTGCTAGACCTTTCAAAAGCTTTCAACACAGTATCTCACCCTAAGCTTTTGCAACACCTAGAGAAACTTGGTTGCTCTCAAAGTGTAATAACCTGGTTTTCCTCCCACCTAAACAACAAACAGCAATCCCAACAGTCTGATTTCCTAGTAAACAACACAGGTGTCCCACAAGGATCCATTCTAGGACCATTACTTTTCAATATGTTCATTAATGATCTAAATAAAACCTTCCATCGAAGCATACTAATTCAATATGCAGATGATTCAACTCTCATCTCATCCTCCATTATTTTCTCCAATGTCCAGAAAATCATCCTCCTTCTCTATAGAAACCGGGCTGAATGACTCTCAATTAATGCTTAACCCTGAAAATACTAAACTGTTACTATTGTCATCAAAACGTCCAACTACAGAATTTAAAATTCTCTCTCGTAACAAAACTGAAATCGAACAGGTACAATTTGCAAAACTTCTAGGAATTACTATTGACAATAAATTCTCCTTTGAACAACTTTGAACAACATATACTCAACACAGTAAAGAAAACCACTTCAAACTGGGCAAGTTATACAGACACAAACTCTACCTTGATAAACAAACTAGGATCAAGCTAACAAATCCTTAGCTTATTCCATCCCTTATGTATGGGAGCCCCATTTTCACCAACCTCCATATATCCAGTGGCGGCTGGTGACTTCAAATCAAAGGGGGGCTGCAGGAGCCAGCTGAATGGGTGGGGTCAAGGGGGAGGGGTGTGGCCAACCAGAAAGGGGAGGAGCTATGCTCAAAACCACAAAAAACTAACTTTAATTAAATACACTCCCCTGGGTGGCATGGCAAACCATCGTTATGAGAGTCTAATCAAGACAAAAATAAGTGTAGAAGAATAAAAATATTTCAATGCATTGGCTGCATGACAGCTTATTTAATATCTAGATGGAAACAAAAGGTTGTGAGGCATGAAAAAATAAATTACTTTTTAAATACATTACTGGAATGCCAGTCAAAATCAAGTACAAGCAAAACCAGAAGCACTCAACTCAAACCACTTCTCCTTGCACTGCAGTTCTAATTATAATTTATATTCAGCTTTATTAAAGTGCCAAGTAACATGCTGAAAGTATAAATCTCTGTGATGCCCCCACTTGTAAAAATGTTTCTTATCCAAAAAAGACCTGCTGCCTGACAACTATCTACTTGTTTCATGGGGAAAACATGTAAGTAAACAATGAAAAGCAAACAAGAAACAAGCTCAAGATACATTGCTTAAAGGATTACTGTACAGGTTATGGACCACACATGATTGGCATTCTGTTTAGTTTACGGGTAAAGTCTGTAGAGATGACTGGAAGTCCCCAACAAGTGTAATGAGCTTTTTAAAATAATGGAATCCTGTCCTTTAATACCCAAGGCTTATACATTATCTAGTCAAGTATTCTCTGCATGGCAACAACAGAAAGGCTTTCAATGTTGGCAATTCTTTAACAGTATGCTTATTAAAGCTTACTTGCATCTTATGATCTCAGACAAGCTTACATTATGATCATTAAAGCATTGCTACTTAAACACAGAGCAACAGGCACTTTGAGTAATAAGCATAAATCAACAGTACAAAAATATGACAGAAACCAGACCTTTCTGCAAAATCAAGGACAGATGAAAAGCCACTGTAGTACTCGTGTCTACCTTGGATGGGGGGGGGGAGAGACACACTGCACATTTACACTGCATAACTACTCCTTGCCTTGCTTGGACACATCCAGAGTCAGTACATGGTGGAGTGGGGTGCAACAAGTATGTCACAATTTGAAATGTCTCTGGCTGACTGTGATGGCCCTGACACATGTGTCATACCTCTCAACCTCAGAGCAAGAAATCTGGACAAAGCCATACACAGAAGTGGGACAAATGCCCACAAATAAGGACAATGTTTAAATATTGCTCTAATAAACTTAGAAAGATAATAGAATAGGTCTTGCATTAGTATGACTTTTCTGAAGGGTATAAAATCTGAAACTCAAATGTCTGCCATTATTTTCTAACTTCCGTCTTTAGTGATTTGTCACTAATTTGCCAAAAAACACAATTTTATGAAAAATGGACCAAATGTGATGCAAAAATATAAAATAGCCACACAATACAGCTGTGAACCTGTCAAAGAAGGGACACTTTAATATTAGTACTGCTAACTTGAGCAGCTGACAAAATAAAAGAATCTACATGCATTTCAAGTAATCTATAACTTTGATTATTACAGTTATTTCTTAATTGTAAACCCTCCATGTTTTCTTCCAAAATTGCTATTTTGCGGAGGGATTATTAGGCGGAAGAGCAACATTTTAAGCCAAAATCAGAGACAGTTGAGAGGTTGGCTATGCCTAATTCTATAAAGCAATTTATTTGCATGTACCTCTCAACCTGTTAATGCAGTAAATCTGAACAAGGCCAAATATACTGGGGGAACATATAAACAGTACTAAAACTTGCTCTTGTATAAATTGAGACAGTTGATAGAATAACAGTTCTTACTTTAGCTTGCATTTTTCTGAAGGTTATGAAGTCTGAAACTCAGTGTATCATTATTTAGTGACTTAATTTCTAAATGATTTGCCAGAAAACTACAAATTTTATGAAGAACAAACCAAAAATAAGAAGCAAAAATCTATTCATTCTTTGAAAATCTGGACAGTTGGGAGGTATAGTTCAGCTGGGCCTGTCTGAGTTTGCTGCCCTTCCCCCCCTGACAAAATCACGGTTGAAGAGCCTCTGCAGCCATTCCTATGAACCATTACTTGGCTATTTCACTCCATTTACCATAAACACTAATGTGCATACTGCTTTACTTGTATGATGAGTTGGACTTCATTTGAAAGTTTTATTTTGTATTTTACAGCACAAACACTAAGTCATCTACTAAACAAAGCAATGCAGTCTCACAATGAAAACTTAGCATTAAAACTTCTCTGCTCTTGAAACTCACATTCATTGAAACAGCATTGAAACCCACATTCAAAGAAAATACATTTTGCCAGTGGCAGATAAAGATTAATTTTGGGCTGTTTTCAAATCATAGGCCCCTTGTATATGAAACATACATGTGCTCTTTGATACACCTTCCTCATTGTACTAAATTATATTCCTTGTACAATATATTACAGTTGTTAGAGGGCGTTTTAAATTTGTTTTGAACATTTTTCCAGTAAACAATGAAACAAAATGCATGCACCCATAATGACAAAACTGCCCAGTTCAGAACATTTATCATAAAAGTCTACTCAGACTTCCGCAGTCCACCATTATCAGTAAATATGCACAATTCTACAGTCCACCATTATCAGTAAATATGCACAATTCTACAGTCCATTATCAGTAAATATGCACAATTCTACAGTCCATTATCAGTAAATATGCACTATTCTACAGTCCATTATCAGTAAATATGCACTATCTCTGAAGAAGTAAAAGTCATCTAAATAATTCCACATTAAAGAAATCTGTAACTAATGAAGAGGTTGCTGCTAGCAAACACCTTTATATTTCATGGTTTCATCGAAAAATAAAGTGCCTGTTGCCCCTCAGGAATAAATTGCCTATATTACATTAAAAATGATAAGCTAGTAATATTGCAAGAGGAAATGGATGGCAAACTGATAACGAACTCATAGTTAGTATCTTCACCAAGGAGAACATTCTCAGTACAGCAGCATCCACCCCTTGTGGGAGTAGAACCCACAGCCTTCTGCATCAAAGACAAGTACACAACTTGTTGTGCTATTAACAAGGCAAACCAACTTCACTTAAACAGCACTAAACTTCTGTTTGCCTGCAGCTCTCAGCTCCTTGTAAAATCTACTCAATACTCAACTTTGCAGCACAGGAAAACTGGAAAAAGCCAAAATGTATTGGGGGGGGGGTCAAAAGCCCAAAAACCAGGGACACAAACATTGCTTGTATAATCTAGGAAAGTTGCTAGAACCATACATTTTACTGCCAAGCTCCCTGTGCAAAACAGAGCAACATACCACTACGCCAAATCAGCTGCTTTGTAAAAGAGGAAGACTGAAACTTAAATGGCTATCATTTAGTGAATTCAGTTCTCACCATAGCTGTCAACCTCTTAGTACAAAACACCTGGACAAACCCAGTAATGAGGGAATACAGCCCTCAAACATTCAGTGAATTCAGTTCTTGCCATAGCTGTCAACCTTAGCACAAAAGACCTGGACAAAGCCAATAATGAGGGAATGCAGTCCCAAAAATAGGGACAAATTTCAAATATTCATCTTATAAACTTAGAAAATTGCTAGAATAAAAGGTTGTGTTACTATGTATTTTCTGAAGAACATGAAGTCTGAAATTCAAATGCCTGTCAATTTTACTGCTGACAGAATAAAACAATTTTCAGCAGAGACCCATGGAGAAATACTGCAGACACGTCTTTGTAAAATGACAGGGCACCAGAGCAAATCCACACAAACACAGGGAGGAGATGCAGACTCCACACAGAAGGCACCCCAGCCAAGAATCAAACCAGAAAACCTATAGCTGTGAGGCAACAATACTACCACTGCACCATCAAATATGCAAAGACTTAAACATTCAGAAACCTGAAGTCTGAAATTCAAATGCCTGTCAATTTTATTTAACATTTGTTAATCAGGACAGTCTGACTTGGAACAAAAAAAAATTCAGCAGAGGCCCAGGAAGAAATAATGCAGACATGTCTTTGTAACATGGGAGGACACAAAAGCAAACCCACACAAACACAGGGAGAAGATAAAGACCCCACAAAGAAGGCACCCCAGCCAAGAAGCAAACTTGAGAACCTGCAGCTGTGAGGCAACAATGCTACAACTGCCCCATCAAATATCAAGCATCGCAACATTTACAAACCACAGATATTATGAGGAACAGATCAGATCAAACATGAGGCAAAAATCTGCTGTTTTTTTTCACAAATGGTGGTGGGTAGGGAATTAAGGTCTTTAAAACCTGCATACAAGGTACAGGATTCAAGCCTGAGGTATTCCCTACCACACACACAAACACTTGCAGTAGCAAACCACAAAAACTAAATATACTGCATTGGGTGCCAAACAGTTGTCATGAGAGTCCAATCAAGACAAAATGAAGTGTAGAAGAATAAAAATATTTCAATGCATTGGCTGCATGACAGCTTAATATCTAGATGGAAACAAAAAGGTTGTGAGGCATGAAGAAATAAATTACTTTTTTTAAATACATTAATGGAATGCCAGTCAAAATCAAGTATAAGAAAAACAAGCAGCACTCAACTCAAACCACTTCTTGCACTGCAGTTCTAATTATAATTTATATTCAGCTTTATTAAAGTAACATGCTGAAAGTAGAAATCTCTGATTCCCCCACTTGTAAAAATGTTCCTTATCCAAAAAAAGACCTGCTGCCTAACAACTACTTGTTTCATGGGGAAAACATGATCAAAGTAAAAAATGAAAAGCAAAAAAGAAATAAGCTCAAGATACATTGCTTAAAAGGATTACTGTACAGGTTATAGACCACATGATTGGCATTCGGTTTATGGTTAAAGCCTGCAGAGATGACTGTAAGTCTCCAAGTGTAATGAGAGTCTTAAAATAATGTAATTCTGTCCTTTATTACAAATACTGGCATATGCATTTCAATACCCAAGGCTTATACATTATCTAGTTAAGTATTCTCTACATGGCAACAGAAAGGATTTCAATGTTGGCAATTCTTTAACAGTATGCTTATTAAAGCTTACTTGCATCTTGCAATCTCAGCCAAGCTTACCTGATGGTCATTAAAGTATTGCTACTTAAACACAGAGCAACATGCAATTTGAGTAATAAGCATAAATCAACAGTACAAAAAATATGACAGAAACCAGACCATTCTGCAAAAATCAAGGACAGATGAAAAGCCACTCTAGTACTTGTGTCTACCTTGGATGGGTGGGATTCTCTGCACATTTACACTGCGTAACTACTCCTTGCCTTGGTTCGACACATCCAGAGTCACTACATGGGGGAGTGGGATGTAACAAGTATGTCACAGTTTGAAATGTCTCTGGCTGACTTGTGATGGCCCTAACACATTTGTCATACCTCTCAACCGCAGAGTAAGAAATCTGGACAAAGCCATACAAAGAAATGGGACAAAGGCCCAAAAATAAGGACAATTTTTAAAATATCGCTCTTATAACCTTAGAAAGCTAATAGAGGTCTTGCATTAGTATGAATTTTCTGAATGGTATGAAATCTGAAACTCAAATGTCTGTCATTATTTTCTAACTTCAGTCTTTAATTATTTGTCACTACTTTGCCAAAAAAACACAATTTTATGAAAAATGGACCAAACAATGTGATGTAAAAATATAAAATAGCAACACAATACAGCTGGGAACCTGTCAAAGAAGGGACACTTTAATATTAGTACTGCTAACTTGAGCAGCTGACAAAATAAAATAATCTACATGCATTTCTGAAATAAAGGTAATCTGATTATTACAGTTATTTCTTAATTATAAACCCTCCATGTTTTTTTCCAAAATTGCTATTTTGCGGAGGGATCATTAGGGGAAGAGCAACATTTTGAGTCAAAATCAGGGACAGTTCAGAGGTTTGGCTATGCCTAATTCTATAAAGCAATTTATTTGCATGTACCTCTCAACCTGTTAATGCAATAAATCTGGACAAGGCCAGATATATTGGGGAACATATAAACAGTACTAAAATTGCTCTTGTATAAACTGGGACATAAATCTGGACAAGGCCAAATATATTGGGGAACATATAAACAGTACTAAAAATGCTCTTCTATAAACTGGGACAGTTGATAGAACAGGTCTTACTTTAGCATGCATTTTTCTGAAGGTTATGAAGTCTGAAACTAGGTGTGTCATTATTTAGTGACTTAATTCCTAAATGATTTGCCAGAAAACCACAAATTTTTATGAGGAACAAATCAAAATAAGAAGCAAAACATCTATTCATTCTTTGAAAATCTGGACAGTTGGGAGGTATGGTTCAGCTGGGGCTGTCTAAGTTTGCTGCCCTTCCCTCACAAAACCCTGGTCGAATGGAGCCTCCTGCAGCCATTCCAATGATCCATTAATTTGCTATTTCACTCCATTTACCATAAACACTAATGTGCATACTGATTTACTTCTATGATGATTTGAACTTCATTTGAAAGTTTTATTTTTGCATTTTACAGCACAAACACTAAGACATAACAAACTTGGCATTAAACCTTCTCTGCCCTTGAAACTCACATTCACTGAAACAACATTAAAATCCACATTCAAAGAAAATACATTTTACTCGTGGCAGATAAAAATTAATTCTGGGCTGTTTTCAAATCATAGGCCCCTTGCATATGAAACATACATGTGCTCTTTGATACACCTTCCTATTGCTTTGAACATTTTTCCAGTAAACAATGAAAAATTGCTTAAATTACATTAAAAATAAGCTAGTAATTTTGCAATAGGAAATGGATGGCAAACTGATAACAGGCTCATAATTAGTATCTTAACTTTCAGCATTCACCCCGTATGGGAGTAGAACCAACAACCTTCTGCATCAAAAGCAAGCACACAGCCTGTTGTGCTATTAGCACTAAACTTCTCTTCCCCTGCAGCTCTCAGCTCCTTGTAAAATCTGCTCAATACTCAACTGCATCTCAACTTCGCAGCACAAGAAGTCTGGAAAAAGCAAAATTTATTGGGGTGGATCAAAAGGGCAAAAGCCAGGGACACATTAAACATTGCTTGTATAATCTTGGAAAGCTGCTAGAATAAAATGCTGTGTTACCACGGTACCACCATACATTTTACTGCCAAAGTCCCTGTGCAAAAAAGAGTCAGAACATACCACTATGCCAAATCACCTGCTTTGTGAAAGAAAAATGCTGTGTTACCATTGTACATTTTACAGACAAGGTCCCTGCGCAAAACAGTCAAGAGCAATATACCACTACGCCAAATCAGCTGTTTTGTGAACGAGAGGAAGACTGAAACTTAAATGGCTATCATTTAATTAATTCAGTTCTCACCATAGCTGTCAACCCCTTAGCACAAAACACCTGGACAAACCCAGTAATGAGGGAATACAGCCCTCAAACATATTCAGTGAATTCAGTTCTTGCCATAGCTGTCAACCTTAGCACAAAAAACCTGGACAAAGCCACTAACATGGTATTACAGTCCCAAAAATAAGGAAAAATTTCAAATAGTCATCTTATAAACATAAAAAATTGCTATAATAAAAGGTTGTGTTACTATATATTTATTGCTAGAATAAAAAGTTGTTTTACTATGTATTTTCTGAAGACTATGAAGTCTGAAATTCAAATGCCTGTCAATTTTACTTCTGATGGAATAAAAACAATTTTCAGCAGAGGCCCAGGGAGAAATACTGTAGACACGTCTTTGTAAAATGGCAGGATACCAGAGCAAATCCACACAAACACAGAGATAAGATGGAGACTCCACAAAGAAGGCACCACAGCCAAGAATCAAACCACAAATCCTGTAGCTATGAGGCAACAATACTGCCACTGCACCATCAAATATGTAAGAAATTAAACATTCAGAAACCTGAAGTCTGAAATTCAAATGCCTGTCAATTTTATTTAACATTTGTTAATCAGGACAGTCTGACTTGGAACAAAAAAACAATTTTCAGCAGAGGCCCAGGAAGAAATAATGCAGACATGTCTTCGTAACATGGGAGGACACAAAAGCAAACCCACACAAACACAGGGAGAAGATACAGACCCTACAAAGAAGGAACCCCAGCCAAGAATCAAACCTGAGAACCTGCAGCTGTGAGGCAACAATGCTACTACTACACCATCAAATATCAAGCAAACAGACCCCACAAAGAAGGAACCTCCAACACTGCTACTACTACACCATCAAATATCAAGCAAACGACCCAACAAAGAAGGAACCCCAGCCAAGAATCAAACCTGAGAACCTGCAGCTGTGAGGCAACAATGCTACTACTACACCATCAAATATCAAGCATTGGAACATTTACAAACCACAGATATTATGAGGAACAGATCAGATCAAATATGAGGCAAAAATCTGCAATTTTTTTACAAATGGTGGTGGGTAGGGAACTCAAGTCTTTAACACCTGCGTACAGGGTACAGTGTTCAAGCCTGAGGTATTCCCTACCATACCACCATGAGCACCTGGGGCATTTTCACACACACACACACACACACACACACACACACACACACACACACACACACACACACACACACACACGCACACACCCACCCACCCCCCAGTCCATTCAAATAGGCTTCCCTACCATTCTAAACAATAAACACACACCAGTCCATTCAAATAGGCATACATTCATTCACACACTTCCCTACCATTCTAAACAATAATTAACACACTTACCTGTCCTTGCTGCCCATTCTCCATAACGTAATCCAAATGCCCGCGCAATAATCCACAGTCCCGCGAGATTCCCTTGATCCATACCCTAATCCACAGTCCCGACGAGAGAGACTGACTGCTGCTGTTGCAGTCCGGCCCCGACGCGTTTTCCCAGTGAGTCTGTGCACTTTAAAAGTGCACAGACGTCTCCTATGTTTCCCTACCTGGACTGCCTGGAGCATGCGCAGTAGACTCGCAGTAGTCTGGACTACTGCGCGAAGTCCGCGAATTTTTAAAAAATTTTTTTTCTTTTTTTTTTTTTTTGTTGAGGGGGCTGCAGTCCGGCAGTCCAATAGCACGGGCCGCCCCTGCATATATCCCTCAGTAGTAAGCTACAACAATGCTACTATAAGATATCAAAATCTGCATCTAATTTGTCTAACCAATCACACCACTGTACAGCTCTCTCAAACATGTCCTGGCTAGAATTTCACACTATCTCCAGTTTACTCAACTAATTATGGCGCATAAATTAATTTTCCAGCCCAATAGCTGCCTCATTCTCCAATCCATCTTACATAGTTTCATTGTTTCATAGTTTAGTACTAGGCTATCTGCCCTGGGGCATTTGTAAGCCTAGCCATAGTGATGTGGCTTTTGCCACCCCATGAAATGGTACAAAAATGCACAGAATAAATTTAGAATACTGTGCCTCTGTCTAGTAGTGACACAGTGAAGGTCCCTTTATATAATAGAATTAGTGTACTGTGCCCCTGTCTAGCAGTGACACAGATGTGACCCCTGGAGTAAACTTACGATCTCCCATCCACTCATCAAGATTTCTCTTGAAGAGAGTCAGTGAGGAGGCTCTGCCTAACATGAACTGGGATCTTGTTCCAAAGCATGGGAAGCCTCTGGGTTATGAATCTATCCCTCCAGCATGTCCTATTCATACTTGTGCCGAGGTTTAAATCTTTAGCTCTCGTGGTCCTGATGGATTTGGATTTTTTGAGGTGGAGCATGTCCATCGGATCCTGATTGGACATGGCCTTGTACGTCAGGCAGAGATCACCTCTGAGCAGGCGGTATGCTAATGAATAGAGCTGAAGTTTCTTTAGTCTGGCAGAATAAGACATATGTTGGAGACCCTTGATCCTCTTGGTGAGGTACTTTTGTGGTCTCTCCAGCTGTTGCAAATGCCGGGTGAGGTACATACCAAATGGGGCATTGTACTAAATCATGGGTCTGATGAGGGAGGAGTATAGGGGTACAATGACATCCTTGGATCTGGATGTGAATCCCTTCATGATGAGGTGTGCAAGGTAGAATGTTTTTCTAACCACTTTGGCAACGTGGGTGTCAAATGAGAGGTCACTGTCGACTTGGGTCCCTAGGTCTCTGATTACTTTTTCCGTACTCAGTGGGTTGCTGTCTATGTGATAATTTGTGGGTACTTTGTTTTGGCCAAAGGGGATGACTATACATTTTTTGGCATTTAGTTTAAGGCCGTGACACCGGCACCAGTTGTCAGTTTCTGTGAGGCCTTTTTGTAGGATGTATGTGTCCGCTGGTGTATCGACTATGGCACCTAGTTTGCAGTCATCTGCGAACTTTGTCAGCCACAACCCTCCCATGTTTGCTTTAACATCTGAGAAATAAATGCCAAACAAGAGGGGTCCCAGGGCAGATCCCTGTGGGACACCACTTGTGACTGGCTTTGAGTCTGACATTGCTCCAGCGATTTTAACTTTATGGGTTCTGTCCTTTAGCCAGTTTGCAAACCATCTAGTGACATAAGGGTTTACTTTTAAGCTGTTGAGCTTATCTATGATGCCTGAGTGGGGTATTGTGTCGAAGGCCTTAGCCAAGTCCAGGTAGGCTGTATGGACTGCTTTGCCCTCATCAATGGCTCTAGTGACTGTTTCGAAAAAGTCAACCAGGTTCAAAAGGCAGGATCTGCCCATTACAAAGCCGAACTGGGTGGGGTCAAGTGTCTGTAGGTCCCCTATGTCTCTGTTTATGAGCTCCATAATGATTCTCTCCATAGCCTTGCAGACCAGGCTGGTTAAGCTTATGGGGCAGTAGTTCCCAGGGTCTGTAGAGGTACCCCCTTTGCGGAGTGGGACCACTGTTGCTGTACGCCAGTGTTCAGGTACATATCCTGTAGTAAGGCTAAGGTTAAATAGCATTTTTATGTGCGGGTTTAGCTCCTCTTGGAGTTCACGTAGCACGCAACCCAGGATATCGTCAGGTCCCATTGATGCTGTGTTTTTAGCTTTGTTGAGGGCAGTTACACACATATACCCCTACTCTGTTCCTCCACTCTTCAGAGAGAACCCTTCTAAGCGTAGCCAAACCCAACAAGAGAGCATGTTGTTGATTTCATGTTACTTTAAAAAGGAATTTGTCTTAGCCTAAAAAGACTAGGCGGTAGACTTTCTGTTGTTTTCAATGTTGATCATTACTGTCACATCTACACTTTGAGACTGTGTCTTGCAAAGATCAGTAAAGTACTTTGAAGTAGATATTAACAGCTCAAGCGATATTGTCTGTTTTTAGCTGCTACAGAATTGTTTTAATGGTAAACAGGGATACAGTATATTGTGGCAGTGTCCAGGCAAACTGAGTCTGTCATTTTCTCAGTGAAGTGTTGCTTATAACCATGTAACTGCAGAAACCTAGTAACACTCCACAGGTTGCATTCAGTTAACTTACCCTATTCTCTGAAGTAGCAACTCTCCATCACATTGAGTAAACAGAGCTAATAAACTTGCTAGTAACTTTAACAATTAATAATGTTCATAGGTTCATAGGTAGGTACTAGGCTATCTGCCCGAAAGCATTTATAAGCCTAGCCGAATGTGTTGGCTTTCACAGCCCCCTTAGATTAGTTCCCTGTGCCTCTGTCCAGCAGAGCCATTGAAGTGATCCCTGGGGTAAACTTTGTTTCCCATCCACTCGTCAAGGTTTCTCTTGAAGAGGGTTAGCGAGGAGCTCTGCCTAATGTAGATTAGAATCTTGTTCCAGAGCATGGAAAGTCTCTGAGAATGTCAGAAAGTACAACTTAAAGTACGTAACAAAATGCTGTTCTTTGCCTGTTTTGTATTGAAGGAAACTTAAGTAATATAAAAAGATTACACTAACCACTCTTCCAACTTTTCCCTCAGACTGTAAGTTCTCAAATGAGACCAAAATGTGTAATCCTTTCAAGGAAAAGCACTGGATAGTAAAGAAATCTCTCAGTCATACAGAAAGACCTCTGTCTGCACTGACTCATCAAAATGAATGGGCACATTTTCACCTAATTTCACACCTTTTGTGGGATTCTCTTTGTTAATGAAATGTTTTCAAGTAACTATTGAATGCTGATTTGTAGCCAACAATGATGAAACCAAGTTTGTAGTAAAATGCTTCTTAATTATTAAGGTCTTCTATACCACATACTATAGCATTTTGTAATAATATTGCCATTATTTGTATACATTTAAACCTTACCCCTATCTACCCTCTTCTGGTTTACTGGCTACTTATCTGGCTGTCAACAGGCAGTTAAGTGGCAAAATGAACCCTCTTCCCTATTACCCATCTCAGTGGGTGTACCTCAAGGCTCAATTCCTGGTCCATTGCTATTCACCATTTTCACAAATAAACTGCACAGCTACACAAAATACAACCATAGTTCAATATGCAGACGATTTCTTCCTCATCTGCTCTGCTCTCTCTCTAACAGAACTCATGCAAAAAAACTAACAATCCTTCCTAGACTTTGAAAAAATGCCTCTCTGACTTCCAACTTGTACTCATCCCAAACAAAACAAAGTTTATGCTCTTTCCCATTGGCAAAAAACCTAATCACCTTCCTCTGTTCACCATCTACTCATCAAATAAAACAGTAATAGAAACAGTTAAATTCACTAAACTCCTTGGGGTCACAATTGATAGCAATCTTAAATTTGACAAATACTTTATTTATTTATTTTACATTTGTTGACCGGGTTAGTCCGACTGAGCTGAACAGCCCTTTTTCAGCAGAGGCCCGGGGAGAAAAGCTCCATTACTTTATACAGTAAAAAAATAGCCGAAGCAATGTTTCAAAAAGGTTAACAAAAATTAAAGACTTAAAAATTATTTACAAGTCACAGTTTAAAAGTTGACAATGAAGGTAAAGACATTCATACAGTCATAAAGTAATAATTCATTATAACATAAGTTACTATTCGGTGCAGACTTAGAGGAGCTATATGAGAGAGAAGAAATGAACTAAAGAATAAAAAGTTGTGGCTAAAAAGAGTCAGGTGGTGGACTGGTATGGAGGGATAGAGAGTGTTAAAAGTTGAGAGTAGAAGATGAAATAAATGTTTACGGGCTGATAGTGGGCAGTTAGGGATCAGTAGCTATCCAAAAAGTCTATATCAAGTTAGGTTCACTCTATAGAATTAAGCCCTACCAAACCCATATTACCAGACAGTCTCTTTCCAGAACACACCTACTCTCAACTCTCCTATATGCCTCGCCAGTAATAACAAATCTAAGAAAAACAGACTTAAACAGAAGATGTTAAGTTGTCAATCTTTCCTTCGTTCTTGCTGGTTGGGATCGGAGCCGAGGATCGGCTCCGACTCGGACATCTTCAATAGCTCGAGAGCTGTTTACTGGCTCGAGGCTACCCCTTATCCCATGATGCCTAGCTCTAGCTAACCAGATCTCGTTTGCTGCTTCAGCTGCAAGGTTCCTGGATACTGGCTCAGGCTTGTATAACTTTGTTATTTGGCTTTCTTGTCAGATTCGAATTATTTTTTTTTGTTATTAATTGTTAGTCGATAACTAGTAAATTTAGTTTAATTAGTTAGTATTTGGTTGTTTTATGCTGGGTTCTATTATTAGTTGTTACTGCTATCCGGCCTCTTGGCCAAATACACTAGAGTAGTGTTTTTCTTTGATAGACATGTCCAAAGAATCCAAAGTGTTGGGATTCAAGAAGTGTGACTCATGCTGTCAGAAAATGTCTCAGACAGATGGGCACACTTCTTGCGTCTATTGCTTAAGTGCTGTGCACCTGCAGGACTGTTGCTCTATCTGCCATGCATTTAGCCCAAGAGTTCTGCAGGAGCGCAAGAATAAACTTATTTTGAGAGGACTGCTTAAGCCTCAGGACTCACCGGCCAAGACTTTGCCAGTGAAGTCTCCTAAACTGGCCAAATTGTATGCTCCCAGCTTGGAGACGTCATTGGCCCAAGGCTTGCCTTCCACTTCGGTTCCGGATGGAACTGAGGAGACTGCTTCCTCGTCGGCTCCATTAGTCCCCTCAGAGCCGTCAAGAACTCAAAAAAGGCCGAGATCCCCTTCATTAGAGTCCATTCATTCAGCTCCTTGGTCTCCCCTTCTGCAAAGTGACCGTAGTCACAGATCTTCACATTCCACTCGGTCCTCCAGGCTCTCAGACCATGATGTGGAGAGTGTGGTCAGCAGGTTATGGAAGTCGCAGGCACTGGCCAAAATGTTGTCCAGCCCTCCTCAACAGGTGTTGGCTCTGTCTCTTTCTATCGATGTTCCTCCTCCAACTCCATTGAGCTCGGAGCCGGAGTTTCTTGGGGTTCAAGTCATGGAACCGTCGGCTCCGATAACTATCTCTCCTTCAGATCCATCGTCGGCTCCGATTCCTTTGATGGTGCCTTCCACTGAGGGATCTCGGCGCCGAGACTCCCTCGTTGGCACCGAGGGGGCGAGTGGCATCGGACCCTTGTCCGACCCAGCTCTCCCTCTCGGAGCGTCGGCGCAGGTGAGCTCGGCTCCTACATCGGCCTCGGAGCCATCTCTCTTGGTGCAGAGGAGGATTCCGGTCTCCTCGGAGCCTTCTCTTCATCGTGGAAGGGATGCCTTCGATGTCATGAGGAGTGTGCTGGCCTCCGAGCTCCGTCCCCCGTAGTGCCTGTGTCGACCTCTGTCCTTCCTCCAGACCCCAAGCGTGGGGAACCAGCACTCCAGGGCACCCCATTGGGTGTTTCCTCTTCCTCCGAGGCCTCCCCTGATCATTCAGAGGAGCCCCCTCGGAAGATGAAGTGCAAGAGGAAGCACATTGACTCCCCCGAGTCTGTCATTTCGGATACGGATTTGGATGAGTCGGAAGGGTCCCCAAGATCCCCCTCTGAAGATGTTTCCTTCTCGGACATCCTAGAAACATTTAAGCAGAGGGGGAACTGGAATACCCTAGCCCCTACCGAGGACGAATCTGTATTCCTGGATACGTTCAGTTCCCGACCTTCCACCTCCTGGGTTTCTCCGCCCTTCGATCCACTAATGTCTGTGGTGGCTCGAAGGGCTTGGTCAGCCCCGGATACAGTGGAACCAACCCCGAGGAGACCAGGCAAGTTTATTACTGCACCCCCTGACAAGCAGTTCCTTACTAAGGGTGTTCCTGTGGATGCCATGGTGGTAGCAGCAGCCACTAAAAAGGAGTTTGCGGAAACTTTTTCTTCTATCCATCCTCCTAACAAGGAGTCCAGGACCATGGACAGATATGGGAAGCAAATGTTTGCCTCAGCGACCTTTTCCATGAGGTCACTGAATTACTTATGCCATTTCACCAGGCTTCAGAAGGGATCTCCTGAAAGAGCTCTGAGATACCCTGCAGGATCCATCAGCTGAAGGGGCTCAGGCTAAAGTGGCCTCTCAGCTGGCAACCCTTAACTCATTAGTCAACTCCTCCATGAGGCTCATTTCCTATGCAGCCGATGGGGCGAGTAGAGTCGCAGGCACAGGCATGGATGCAGCTGTGTAATTTTGCGGAACCCTTCAGAGCGTCATTCACCAACACTCCCTTTGACGGTTCCTTTCTTTTTGGACGACAGGTGAAAGACACACTTACTAGGTGTGAGCAGGAAGGCAAGACTCTCTGCCGTGGGAGTCCGTTTTTTCCACTCCCTCTAGACCATACCCCAAGGGTCAGAAGAGTGGAAAGATGTGGTTTTGAAAATCCCAGGGATCTTCTCCTGACACACGTAGTGATTTTTCCTCCAAGGGCAGAAGAGGAAATAACAATAATAACAGATGCCGCCCTCATGGCAGAGGGGGTCCGCAGAACCAGCGCAGTAGAGAATCCTTCTCTGACAAGCCCTTTCAACATCCCTGAGGGGTTGCCCGACTGTCCATCTCTGGAGGCAGTCAGGGGAAGACTTTCATTGTACCCAAAAGCTTGGCTAAGCATAACGCAAGACAAATGGGTACATTCAGTAATATCCGGAGGTTACAGAATCCCATTCCTTCAGCCCCCTTTACTGTCATGCAAGTCCCTCCCAGATGTTCCACCCAATCTGAGGGACCAAGCAGTTACAGAAGTTTCAAAACTGCTAGAAAAAAAGAGTAATTCAGGAAGTCCTGGCAGACCAACATGGATCCGGAACTTACTCAAGGTTCTTTTTGGTACCAAAAAAGACAGGGGACTGGAGACCTATTTTGGATCTCAGCAGACTGAACAAGTCGGTTCAAAGAACAAAGTTTCAGATGGTCACGCTACAGTCCATTCTACCCTTTCTGGGTCAGGACAATTGGATGTGCTCTATAGATCTCCAGGATGCGTACTATCACATCAAAATGGACAGATGCTCCAGGAGGTTCCTTCGCTTCCAGCTGGGAGCCAGTCATTACCAGTTCAGAGCTCTGCCCTTTGGTCTCACCACAGCCTCCAGGGTGTTCACCAAATGTATGGCAGTGGTCACGGCTCACCTGAGGCGTCAAGGATTCCAGGTGTTTCCATATCTAGATGACTGGCTCCTTACTGTTACTACCAGGCATCAACTCCTTCAAGCCCAGAGACTATACAATCTCAATTTGCTCCTAGCTAGGCATTACCATAAATTTCGAAAAATCTGCCTTGTGGCCCTGTCAATCTATTACTTAAATAAGAGCAGACTTAGATACAAGGAGCATGTCTGCAAAGCTACCTTCAGACAGGGTGTCCACAATTCGCCAGCAAGTTCAAGTCCTCATGCAATGCAAGAGAGTACAAGTCAAGTACGTCCTTCAAACTCTAGGTTCTATGGCGACGGCAATTCTTCTCATACCCCTGGCCTGCTTTCACATGAGAATCCTGCAGTGGCTTCTTTTCACACAGTGGTCCTTCCAACAGCTCCCCATGTCTCAGATTATCATCATTACAGAAGCATGCAAAAGGCACCTTTCCTGGTGGGGATGGTCTCCCCACTAGTGATTCAGGGCAGACCCTTCATTCAGCCCACTCCGGTTGCTACAGTGGCCACGGACGCCTCCCTGATACGGTGGGGGGAGCATTATCAGGAAAGGACAGTCCAGGGCACTTGGCAGGCTCACGAGTACCATCTGCATATAAACGTCCTAGAAATGAGAGCCGTGCTCCTAGCGTTGCAAGCTCGTCAGGACTCTCTTCCTTCTGGGACCATTGCAATTCAAACGGGCAACATGTCAGTGGTGTGGTACATCAACAAGCAGGGTGGGACCAGGTCCTACCTCCTATTTCGAGAAGTGCTCAGACTCTGGCAGTGGGCGATTTCCTCCCAACAATTTCTGAATGTGACGCACATCCCTGGGATGTCCACCGTCATAGCGGACAGGCTCAGCAGAGCTATTCTCATGCCTCACGAGTGGACTCTGAATCAGGTAGTTGCGGATTTAATCTTCCGCAAATGGAGTCAGCCTTGCTGCGACCTTTTTGCCACCCCCTTCAACAGCAAATGCAGCAACTACTTCTCCCTTCTTCTGCTTCCTGGTCACTCTCACAGAGACGCTCTAGTCCACGATTGGCCTCAGAGACTTCTTTCTGCCTTCCCTCCATTTCCCCTGATACCGAAACTCATTCAGAAAGCTATGTCGTTGGGTTGCAAAATGATCCTCAATGCCCCCCACTGGCCTCGACAGATATGGTTCCCATTCCTGCACCATTACCTTCTCGAGCGGCCTTGGACTCTGGATCCGATTCCAGACCTACTGATTCATCAATCAGGCGGGCTGCATCAATCCCTTCAAACGCTCCAGCTCACAGCTTGGTTGCTCCACTTCCAACCTTAGCCAGGCTTCCCAGTATTTCCCCAGCCGTACGCGACATTATTATTTCCTCCCATAAGTCTGCCACCAGAAGGACTTAAGCTAGTAAATGGAAACGTTTTTCTTGTTGGGCAGAGGATAGGAACATAGATCCCTTCACAGCTCCTATCCACGAAATCTTGGAGTTCCTAATGGAACTCTTTCATTTGGGGTCCACTTCTGCTACAATCAGGGTTCAATTAGTGGCCATTTCAAATTTTCATGTCGGGTTTTCTAATGCAAACATTATGTCTCATAAGCTATGTAAAGCGTTTCTAAGAGGGGCTACTCTCCTTAGACCCCTTAATTTGGTACTAACCTCATTAATTATGCCCAATTTTGAATCGGCAGCTTCCTGCTCAATTAAATTTCTATCTTGGAAAACTCTTTTTCTGGAAACTTTTACTTCAGCCAGACGTGTCTCTGAACTTCAGGCACTATGCGTCCATCCTCCATACTTAGTATTTCATAAGGACAGGGTCACTCTGAGGACTAATCTCTCTTTCCTTCCGAAGATCTGCTCAGAAAATAATTTGAACCAGTGTATAGACCTACCTGTGTTTTTCCCTAACCACACCAACAAGGCAGAATACAAGTTACATCAATTGGATGTTCATAGACAGTTGCATTTCTGCCTGCATAGGACGAAGGATATAAGGAAGTCCGATCAACTTTTCCTTTCCTATGCTCAGGGCAAACAAGGTCTCCCAGTTTCCAAAGTGACCTTGTCCAGGTGGTTGTCTCATATCATTACCTTTATCTATCAACTAAGGAACAAAGACTTGCCAATCAAACCGAAGGGTCATTCTACCAGGGCCTTAGCCATCTCTGTAGCCTTCCAGTCTAGGTTGCCCAT